>NC_140178.1:116965965-116986965 GCF_963971535.1 Notolepis coatsorum | reverse complement strand
CTCCTTCCCTCCTACACCTCCCTTCCTCTATCATTCCCTCCTACACCTCCCTTCCTCTCTCCTTCCCTCCTACACCTCCCTTCCTCTCTCATTCCCTCCTACACCTCCCTTCCTCTCTCCTTCCCTCCTACACCTCCATTCCTCTCTCCTTCCCTCCTCCACCTCCCTTCCTCTCTCCTTCCCTCCTCCACCTCCCTTCCTCTCTCCTTCCCTCATACACCTCCCTTCCTCTCTCCTTCCCTCCTCCACCTCCCTTCCTCTCTCCTTCCCTCCTACACCTCCCTTCCTCTCTCCTTCCCTCCTCCACCTCCCTTCCTCTCTCCTTCCCTCCTACACCTCCCTTCCACTCTCCTTCCCTCCTCCACCTCCCTTCCTCTCTCCTTCCCTCCTCCACCTCCCTTCCACTCTCCTTCCCTCCTACACCTCCCTTCCTCTCTCCTTCCCTCCTCCACCTCCCTTCCTCTCTCCTTCCCTCCTACACCTCCCTTCCTCTCTCCTTCCCTCCTACACCTCCCTTCCTCTCTCCTTCCCTCCTCCACATCCATTCCTCTCTCCTTCCCTCCTACACCTCCCTTCCTCTCTCCTTCCCTCCTACACATCCATTCCTCTCTCCTTCCCTCCTACACCTCCCTTCCTCTCTCCTTCCCTCCTACACCTCCCTTCCACTCTCCTTCCCTCCTCCACCTCCCTTCCTCTCTCCTTCCCTCCTCCACCTCCCTTCCTCTCTCCTTCCCTCCTACACCTCCCTTCCTCTCTCCTTCCCTCATCCACCTCCCTTCCTCTATCCTTCCCTCCTACACCTCCCTTCATCTCTCCTTCCCTCCTCCACCTCCCTTCCTCTCTCCTTCCCTCCTTCACCTCCCTTCCTCTCTCCTTCCCTCCTACACCTCCCTTCCTCTCTCCTTCCCTCCTACACCTCCCTTCCTCTCTCCTTCCCTCCTACACCTCCCTTCCTCTCTCCTTCCGCCCTCTTTGAACTTGGACACACAATTTGCACATTTAACCAAACTCCACAATATTTGTGTACATATACAGTATGTGTGTGTATACACATTATATTTGCAAACATAACGTAGCAAATGCCATAATGTTTGACTGGTAACACATTTTGTGAATACATTAGTTGAAACAACATCTCTGGTGGCAGACGGCTCCTTCGTATCAACACTGCTATCTAACGTTAGCAAGCAAAGCATGTGCAGCTCGACTTGTGTGACGTTAAGTAACCTGTGTTCCGCTGGGAACAGGCCGTTCATCACTGGATACAACATGGTTTAATCCAAAGGTCCGTTCAGAGACGTTGACTTATGAAATAGGCACCAGTCACGAGGATGAAATCAAAGTAACTATGCTGCTCTGATTAAAGGTTATGTTAAAGTGGTATGTGGTCCAGTTATGCTGCTCTGATTAAAGTGGAGATGAAGCATAGCGATAAATACATATTCATAGCATCACATTAGTATTTAGATAAGCCACAGAAAAAAATCACATTATAAAAATAAGCAGTTTCTAAGAAAAAACTATTTGTTATGTGCTTTTTTGAAGCATTTATCATTATGGGCACGGCCATTTTGTTGCTGACGTCATGGGGGTGGTTTGACCTACTGACCACCTCAGGAGAATTGCACGCAGTAGCACACTCGATTCGACTCATTTGTGATGTCACCGTATGATGTTATAATCAAACATTCTAGAACATTTGTGATGTCACAGTATGATGTCATAATCGAACATTCTAGAACATTTGTGTTCTATATAATTATATTCAACAATTCTCTCAGCTGTGATGACTATATAGAGTACAGAAGTTGTGATGACTATATACAGCTTCTGTACTACTGTATATAGTCATCACAACTGTGTACTGTATGTAATAAATATGTGAGTTATACCAGTAGCAGGAGAAACTGCTATGTAGCAGGGAAACTGCTATTTGTCCAAATGCCCTGAAATAACCAACTGCACAACCGGGGTACAAGGAATAACAACTTTATTTCATAAAGGTACCTATGCTAAACAATTATACAGAGGACACGGGATCTATTAATTAAAACCTATCATTACCCGGCCCATTCACATCACATGTATATAGAGTCATCACATTTATGACTAACGTTCTGATACAGAGCAAGGTATCAGGTGAGACTAGACTTTCGTCTTGTTTACATCAGGGTCCCCCATTTTCAATTCATAATGACATTTATGACTAACGTTATGATACAGAAAGCTAACGTTATCGTACCTACTGCATATCACTACAGGTGGCTAGTCTAAATATAGACAGTCTGCAAAGATTATATGCGAAACACTGATCCAACACCCTGATTATACCTCTCGCTCTTTAGCTGTAGAAGCGCGGTCTCTCCGGCGCAGGGCTGACGCTGGTTGAACTACCTGGGCTGGTCTGTCCGTCTCTCCTGCACTATAGCCACTGAAGTCGAAGACCGAGGGCACAGCATCAGGCTTCATCTTATTAGTGGTCTTCTGGACAAACCTCCCATCCTCTTCAAAGCCCCCCTCAACAACATAATCCGAGGCAATGAAATGTTGCCCGCAGATCTTCGTCCACTGTCCAACAGGTGGATCGCGCCGCTTCAGTGCAGCCAGCCAACGCGCCAATAAAAGTGTTTTTTTTCACTGGTAATTTGTGGAAATGAACCACTTTTCATCTCTCTTTCATGCGGTAAAATTCGTTCGAACAGCCGGGAGCCGTACAAAAAGCACCACGCGGTCCCGATGTTTGGTAGGCAACATTTTATTTACAGACTGACCCGACAATCCATGTCCATCCATAGCCATCTAACCAACAGTGTATACTAGGAGCCAGACCCAACCAGCCCCATGACGTCAGCAACAAAATGGCGGCGCCCATGTTGAAAACAGGGATATTATATTTGATTTTTCAGACAAATAAGCTAGATTTTTAATTTGATTATAGGACCCTGTCTTACACAAGGTACACAACAAACAAACTAGGATCACATTGCTCACTGCTTCATCTCCCCTTTAAAGGTTATGTTAAAGTGGTATGTTGTCCAGTTATGCTGCTCTGATTAAAGGTTATGTTAAAGTGGTATGTGGTCCAGTTATGCTGCTCTGATTAAAGGTTATGTTAAAGTGGTATGTGGTCCAGTTATGCTGCTCTGATTAAAGGTTATGTTAAAGTGGTATGTGGTCCAGTTATGCTGCTCTGATTAAAGGTTATGTTAAAGTGGTACGTGGTCCAGTTATGCTGCTCTGATTAAAGGTGATGTTAAAGTGGTATGTGGTCCAGTGATGCTGCTCTGATTAAATGTTATGTTAAAGTGGTATGTGGTCCAGTGATGCTGCTCTGATTAAATGGTATGTTAAAGTGGTATGTGGTCCAGTGATGCTGCTCTGATTAAATGGTATGTTAAAGTGGTATTTGTTGGAACTCTGCTGTCACCCTTCCTCTTCACCCTCTATACCTCAGACTTCTGCTGCAACTCAAGCGGGTGCCACCTGCAGAAGTTCTCAGACGACTCCTCCATCGTAAGCTACATCACCGACGATGATGAGGAGGAGTGCAGAGCCCTGGTGGAGAGCTTCGTGGGGTGGAGCGACAGCAACCACCTCCAACTCAACACCAGTAAGACCAAGGAGCTGGTGGTGGACTTCCGGAGGGGCAAGAAGAGGCCCCCCCCCCGATTCCCATCACCATCCGAGGGGTGGATGTGGAGGTGGTGGACTCATACAAGTTCCTTGGGGTACACCTGAACAATAAACTGGACTGGTCGGACAACACAGAGGCCCTCTACAGGAAGGGACAGAGCAGGCTGTTCTTCCTGAGGAGACCCAGGTCCTTCAACGTGTGCAACATACTGCTGCAGTCATTCTACCAGTCTGTAGTGGCCAGCATCCTCTTCTATGCTGTGGCATGCTGGGGAGGCTACATCAACTCAAGGGACACCAACAAGCTCAACAGGCTGGTGAGGAAGGCTAGCTCCGTGGTGGGAGTCAAGCTACCTAGACTTTAGGTGATGGCAGAGAGGGGGATGATAAGGAAGCTGGCTGCCATCATGGAGAACCTCTACCACCCCCTCTACGACGAGCTAGTCAAGATGAGAAGCTCGTTCAGCCACAGACTCATTCCCCCCCGACACTCAACTAACCGCCTCGGACAGTCCTTCATACCAGCGGCCATCAGGCTCCACAACAGTGGGCAGCAACTAGCAGCCTCCAGGCTCCACAACAGGGGGCAGCGACAGCGACTGCTACCAGACATTGACCTGGGACTTATAGGAACCCAAGGAGGACAACCTACACTACCTTAGGCTTACTGCACCTTATGTGGATACTGTGATACTATGAATAATGTATATTTCAGTGGATACTGTGATACTGTGAATAATGTATACTCAGTAGATATTCAATCATAACATTACCTTATGCATACTGCACCTTATGTGACACTGTGAATAATGTGAATATTTTTTTTTCAGCTAGTTAGATAGTAAATTATACTGACCAAATTGACCTAATAGTTTACACTGCCTGTGTTGTTTTTACTACCTGTACCACCCCCCCACCCCCCCCTTCCCCCATGCTGCTATGATGCCTGAATTTCCCCAAGGGGATCAATAAAGGAATATCTTATCTTATCTTATCTTATGTGGTCCAGATATGCTGCTGTGATTAAAGGTTATGTTAAAGTGGTGTGTGGTCCAGTGATGCTGCTCTGATTAAAGGTTATATTAAAGTGGTATGTGGTCCAGTTATGCTGCTCTGATTAAAGGTTATGTTAAAGTGGTATGTGGTCCAGTGATGCTGCTCTGATTAAAGGTTATGTTAAAGTGGTATGTGGTCCAGTTATGCTGCTCTGATTAAAGGTTATGTTAAAGTGGTATGTGGTCCAGTTATGCTGCTCTGATTAAATGTTATGTTAAAGTGGTACGTGGTCCAGTTATGCTGCTCTGATTAAAGGTTATGTTAAAGTGGTATGTGGTCCAGTGATGCTGCTCTGATTAAATGTTATGTTAAAGTGGTATGTTGTCCAGTGATGCTGCTCTGATTAAATGGTATGTTAAAGTGGTATGTGGTCCAGTGATGCTGCTCTGATTAAATGGTATGTTAAAGTGGTATTTGTTGGAACTGTGCTGTCACCCTTCCTCTTCACCCTCTATACCTCAGACTTCTGCTGCAACTCAAGCGGGTGCCACCTGCAGAAGTTCTCAGACGACTCCTCCATCGTAAGCTACATCACCGACGATGATGAGGATGAGTGCAGAGCCCTGGTGGAGAGCTTCGTGGGGTGGAGCGACAGCAACCACCTCCAACTCAACACCAGTAAGACAAAGGAGCTGGTGGTGGACTTCCGGAAGGGCAAGAAGAGGCCCCCCCCCCCCCGATTCCCATCACCATCTGAGGGGTGGATGTGGAGGTGGTGGACTCATACAAGTTCCTTGGGGTACACCTGAACAATAAACTGGACTGGTCGGACAACACAGAGGCCCTCTACAGGAAGGGACAGAGCAGGCTGTTCTTCCTGAGGAGACTCAGGTCCTTCAACGTGTGCAACAGACTGCTGCAGTCATTCTACCAGTCTGTAGTGGCCAGCATCCTCTTCTATGCTGTGGCATGCTGGGGAGGCTACATCAACTCAAGGGACACCAACAAGCTCAACAGGCTGGTGAGGAAGGCTAGCTCCGTGGTGGGAGTCGAGCTACCTAGACTTGAGGTGATGGCAGAGAGGGGGATGATAAGGAAGCTGGCTGCCATCATGGAGAACCTCTACCACCCCCTCTACGACGAGCTAGTCAAGATGAGAAGCTCGTTCAGCCACAGACTCATTCCCCCCCGACACTCAACTAACCGCCTCGGACAGTCCTTCATACCAGCGGCCATCAGGCTCCACAACAGTGGGCAGCAACTAGCAGCCTCCAGGCTCCACAACAGGGGGCAGCGACAGCGACTGCTACCAGACATTGACCTGGGACTTATAGGAACCCAAGGAGGACAACCTACACTACCTTAGGCTTACTGCACCTTATGTGGATACTGTGATACTATGAATAATGTATATTTCAGTGGATACTGTGATACTGTGAATAATGTATACTCAGTAGATATTCAATCATAACATTACCTTATGCATACTGCACCTTATGTGACACTGTGAATAATGTGAATATTTTTTTTTTCAGCTAGTTAGATAGTAAATTATACTGACCAAATTGACCTAATAGTTTACACTGCCTGTGTTGTTTTTACTACCTGTAAATGTTTATGTTAAAGTGGTGTGTGGTCCAGTTATGCTGCTCTGATTAAAGGTTATGTTAAAGTGGTATGTGGTCCAGTTATGCTGCTCTGATTAAAGGTTATGTTAAAGTTGTGTGTGGTCCAGTTATGCTGCTCTGATTAAAGGTTATGTTAAAGTGGTATGTGGTCCAGCGATGCTGCTCTGATTAAATTTTATGTTAAAGTGGTATGTGGTCCAGTGATGCTGCTCTGATTAAAGGTTATGTTAAAGTGGTATGTGGTCCAGTTATGCTGCTCTGATTAAAGGTTATGTTAAAGTGGTATGTGGTCCAGTGATGCTGCTCTGATTAAATGTTATGTTAAAGTGGTATGTTGTCCAGTGATGCTGCTCTGATTAAATGGTATGTTAAAGTGGTATGTGGTCCAGTTATTCTGCTCTGATTGCGTCCTCTTGAAGTTGACAGGCTTCAAATGTGAAAGTATATCATCTTCATAATTGTTTGCAATGTTTTCTATGCAAAATATGTTTCTTCAAAGTAACTAGTCACTGATGGGTTCGGATAAATGTAGTGGAGTAAAAAGTACAATATTTCCTTTGAAATGTGGAGTAAAAGTATAAAGGTCCCTAAAATGAAAATACTCACGTAAAGTAGAAGTAACTTGAAATTGTACTTAAGTACAGTACTTGAGTAAAAGTATTTTCTTTGAGTGACTAAATAAACATGCACTGTTCATTATAACAGAACAGAACACATTGAATGTACTAAGACTTTGGGTCGTTGAAAAGCGCTATACAAAATAAATAAATTATTATTATTATTATTACTACTGCTGTAAAATATATTTAAAATGTGTGTACAAGACAGTTATTATAAAATATAAAATGCACTTACATTGCTGCTTATTCTGTTTATTTAACCCCTTAAGGCCAGACGGGCCCGGTACATGGTCGAGATTCATATCACACCATAAATCGATCAATACAGAACATATTAATTAATGTTGCGTTTCTTTTTCAAATGTAGCCAAGAGTAAATACCCTAACCATGTCAAAACACCAGTCAACGTGTATATTTTCAGCACTAAGTTTGTTTACCAATGATTTGAAGTGTTATTAGTGAAATATGAGTTTATATATGTACACATGATCTCAAGAAGGTGCTGAATGATGGGGCGGCTACGTGGTGCAGTGGGCAAGGCGCTCGCGACGAATGCTGGAGACTAGGCTCGAACAGGATGCCTCCTGTTTGAGCCCCGCTCTCCACATTGCTTTCAGTTTAGCTGGTCATCCACAGTAATACACATTGGCCGTATTACGGGGAGGGAAACTGAAGGGTGTGGATTGGGCGTTGTGGACAGCGACTCCTACAGGTCGGTTGGTGCACCTGCACAGTAGAATCAAGAAGCGACGGGGGTGGGGCCCCTCCAAAGCCCAGACCCCCGACGCTGAAAGATCGAGCTGCGCAGGTGAAAAGATGCGACGGCTGTTACCTCGGGTATCGGAGGGGACTCGTGCTATGTATGACTTAGTCCACATTGCAGCCGGCTTGTGGGAGGCAAGAAACAGCGTTCAAAGACAGGGGAGGGTTGAATTGGACGATATGCAAATTGGGATGGGAGAAAAATAGAAAAATGGGAGAAAAAGTGGATAAAAAAAAAGAAGGTGCTGAATGCTGCTCAGTGGCAATGTTTCACGTCTGGTCAATGTTAGCATGGTGTCATTCACCGTCAAAGATAAACAATTTAAAAAAATAATAATAAAAAAGGAAATTGATATTCTCTTTTGGTTCATTACAATTTACTCAAGCCTAGTAACAGACACAATATTTCTGACACTGGGAATACATTCCCTGAGATCCATAGATGTCCCTAGATACCAAGAACATGCAAATGGACTTTTGTAGACGTGGAGCAATCTTCCATTTACTTAGGTATGTATTTTTAGGCACATTTTCTGAAAATATGGCTAGGGCTTAAACAGAGGTTAATGTCTGTTCTACTGTTGTGAAGCACTTTGAGCTGCAACACTTCAGTCAGAACTGCTTTGTACAACCAAAAAACTACTACTATTACAACTACTGTACTACTACTACACTATACTAACCCCCTTTGTACACACTAAAAACAACACCAGTATTCGCTAATGTCTGCTGGTCGCTTCTTGCTGTTGCGATTGAGTCTCTGTGTCCTCCACTAATACACCTTGTACTTCAGCCACCCCTGCATCCAGGGGTGCAGTCGTCATTTCAGAAGTGCCTGTACTCTGTTTAAATTACGCCACGTGCATGCGCATACATGTTCCCTCGCGGTCGCACAGAACAGATGATTATTATGCATAAATAGTAGGAAACATGTTTGTATAGGAAATTACTAGTTTTAGTTTAGTTTTTGTAAATATTGCCTTGAAATAGAGAAGCTGAAAAGGGTAGCAGGGTGTAGCCTTCAATATATAAAGAAATTATATTGTCAACAGATATGGTTGAAAAACAAACAATGTTTTAAATGTAATTGTAGATACACTATTGTAGTTACAATTTCTTTAATTGAATTAACTTAAACTAGAAAAGTAAATACAAACTAAATTAACAATGTAACTTACAGTTTACAGAAGGACAGTTTCCTTCTGAAACACAACTTAATTGCTCATCCTTGATCCTTCCAGTCGGGACCATTTGTCACTTAGTGAGAGGTTCCACAGCTCAAGCAAACCCCACCAATTGGTACAGGGTTTTTGGTTTTGCTCTTCTCGTATAGTGTTATGCTATTGTTATGCAAAGACTAGGTGATAGCTGAGTACCGGTACTTGGCGCACGGCACGACGAGTCGAGTGAAAGTTGTGAACGCATTTTTGTGTGCGTGCGCGTGCTTCTGCTCAGAAAAGTGGTGGAACGGCGTGGTACCGCGTGGCATGAGCACTGCACCCCTGCCAGCATCTGTCGGTGTTGCCTCAGGTAATGTAACCCCCCCCACACACTATCTCCCACTCAATGAAAACCACAAGCTGTATGGAAGCATTTGTGACTCTCACACGTCCTGAAGAGGGCACAGCGGACGACATAAAGAGGGCACAGCGGACGACATAACACAGATATATTATGATTCACAACGGGTTAAGAAATATGCAAATAGTGTACATATATATATCACACTGATATGGAGTGGGTGAGGTGAATCATATACTCATATCATATCCAATATATCACATTATATAAAAAAAAAATATATATACATATATATATATATATATATATATATATATATATATATATATATATATGCATCAGTCCTCCCTCTCTCTTTATCCATCTATCTCTCTCTGTGTGTCTCTCTCTATCTCTCCCTCTCTCTGTGTCTCTCTCTCCCTATCTCTATGTGTGTGTCTCTCCATTTTTCTCTCTCTCTCTCTCTCTCTCTCTCTCTCTCTCTCTCTCGCTCTCTCTGTGTGTCTCTCTATATCTCCCTCTCTCCCTCTCTCTCTCTCGCTCTCTTTATATACATCTCTCTTACCGTGCCAGCCCATGGAGTAGGGGAAGGAGATTTCAAACAGGTTGTCATACTTGGTCAGCAGTCGCTTCATGATGTCTGCCAGGCCTGCAGATACAGAGGTAGAGATAGAGAGATAGAGAGAGAGAGAGAGAGAGAGAGAGAGAGAGAGAGAGATAGAGAGAGAGAGAGAGAGAGAGAGAGAGATAGATAGAGAGAGAGATAGAGATATAGAGATACATAGATGGATAGAGATATAGAGAGGGATAGAGATATATAGAGAGAGAGATATATAGAGAGAGATATAGAGATATAGAGATATAGAGAGATATATATATATAGAGATAGATAGAGATATATATGATATATAATGAATTGAGAAGAGAGACAGAGTGCAAGACGATGAAATAACAACAACGCGTTTTACGAAGATGGAGAGAATAGAGGAAAGAAAGAATCCCGGTGAGGGGAGGGGGGTGAGAAGAGAGGGATGGTAGAGAGAGAGATAGAGAGAGATATAGAGAGATAGAGAGAGAGAGAGAGAGAGAGAGAGAGAGAGAGAGAGAGAGAGAGATAGAGAGAGAGAGAGAGAGATAGAGAGAGAGAAATATAGAGATTATTAGCTTTGATGCAGCTTAACAAGACATCAGGTTTATAAAACACGTTTTAATTTACATCTAAATTCAGCCTAGCACCTGGTCTCTCTTGGCACACACACACGCACGCACGCACGCACGCACACACACCCGCACACACACACACGCAGACACACACACGCAGACACACACACACACACACACACACACACACACACACACACACACACACACACACACACACACACACACAAGCATGTATGACTTTGTGAGGACCTTCTATCGACTTACATTCACTCCCCAACTGCTGCCCTTGAACCCTCACTATTAAATGTCTCATCTTAACCTAATTGCTCTCATTTTAAACTAATGACTATTTGCTCAACGAGATTCCGAATGCGGTTCTATCCAGTGGTCTACTCTACTCACACACACCCGCACACACACACACACACACACAGACACACACACACACACACACACACACATATGCACACACAGATGCACACACACACACACACACACACACACACACACACACACACACACACACACACACACACACACACACACACACACACACACACACACACACACACACACACACACACACTCCACGCCTGCTCCCTGCCGCAGATTTGAGTTTTTCCTAATTCCCTCCGGTTGGCTCGGGGGTCAAGTACCAGACGTGCGGCGCACTCCTCGTCAGCAGCAGCTGTGGAGACGCAGCGATGAAGGAGACGAGAGCGCTCTGCTCTGAATCATCTCTCCTCCGTCGCTCACACTTCACTCTCTCTCTCTCTCTCTCCGTGGATCCCGCTCACGCTTTTATATTCCCCGCGTGCAATATTTAGACCCGTCCCCGACTAAGGATTCGTACTATACTTCAAATTACTTTATTTTCCTTTTCGGAACTTCATTTGTGCAGTGGTTAAAATACAAACATACACTCACCACTATAAAAAAACACCAGCTCCATTAAAACTACAGTACTTAAAAGCATGATCTATTAAAATCCATATGGAGAAATTCTATATGTATATAAATAATAAATAATAACTAGACAATTCCGCGTGGGGGAAATTGTGAAAGTGTGGGTGACACCTGTGCACCGCCGGCCAACGAGTCTCTCGCGAGTCTCTATGACAAACGGTTCAAATGATACAAAAAGGGGGCGCGGCCTAAGGTTCGGGGGAGTGGTCAACATAGACCAATGAAAGAGGATATCCCTACTGAGTGCAATGGCACAACCCGCAAGTCTCTACGACAAACTATTACACCATTACACTATTAAACTATTACACTATTACAATATTACACACTATTACACTATTACACTATCACACTATTACACTATTACAATATTACACTAGCACACTATTACACACTATTACACTATCACACTATTACACACTATTACACTATTACACTATTACACTATTACACACTATTACACTATTACACTAGCACACTATTACACAATATTACACTATTACACACTATTACACACTATTACACTATTACACTATCACACTATTACACTATTACAATATTACACTAGCACACTATTACACACTATTACACTATCACACTATTACACACTATTACACTATTACACTAGCACACTATTACACACTATTACACTATTACACTAGCACACTATTACACTAGCACACTATTACACACTATTACACTATTACACTATTACACTATTGTACTATTACACACTATTACACTATTACACACTTTTACACTAGCACACTATTACACTATTACACAATTACACACTATTACACACAATTACACACTATTACACTATTACACACTATTACATGGTCTGCATCCCCTTAACAATTGTGTGTATTGAGCTGTACTGTATTGTACCCATTCTGCAATCTGTTAATAAAGTTTTCAATCAATCAATCAAAACACACTATTACACACTATTACACTATTACACTATTCCACTATTACACACTATTACACTAGCACACTATTACACACTATTACACTATTACACACTATTACACTATTACACACTATTACACACTATTACACACTATTACACACTATTACACACTAGCACACTATTACACTATTACACACTATTACACACTATTACACACTAGCACACTATTACACTATTACACACTATTACACACTATTACAATATTACACACTATTACACTATTACACTAGCACACTATTACACACTATTACACTATTACACACTATTACACACTATTACACGATTACACTATTGCACACTTTTACACTATTACACACTAGCACACTATTACACACTATTACACTATCACACACTATTACACTATTACACTATTACACTATTACACACTATTACACTATTACACTATTACACTATTACACTAGCACACTAGCACACTATTACACACGATTACACTATTACACACTATTACACTATTACACTATTACACACTATTACACTATTACACACTATTACACTATTACACACTATTACACTATTACACACTATTACACTAGCACACTATTACACACTATTACACACGATTACACTATTACACTATTACACACTATTACACTATTACACACTATTACACACTATTACACTATTACACTATTACACACTATTACACTATTACACACTATTACACTAGCACACTATTACACTATTACACACTATTACACTATTACACTATTACACTATTGCACTATTACACACTATTACACACTATTACACTATTACACTATTGTACTATTACACACTATTACACACTATTACACACTATTACACTATTACACTATTGTACTATTACACACTATTACACACTATTACACTATTACACTATTACACTATTACACACTATTACACACTATTACACTATTACACTATTACACACTATTACACTATTACACTATTACACACTATTACAATAGCACACTATTACACACTATTACACTATTACACTATTACACACTATTACACTAGCACACTATTACACACTATTACACACTATTACACACTATTACACTATTACACACTATTACACTATTACACTAGCACACTAGCACACTATTACACACTATTACACACTATTACACTAGCACACTATTACACACTATTACACACTATTACACTATTACACACTATTACACTATTACACTAGCACACTAGCACACTATTACACACTATTACACTATTACACTATTACACACTATTACACTATTACACACTATTACACTATTACACTATTACACACTATTACACTATTACACACTATTACACACTATTACACTATTACACACTATTACACTAGCACACTAGCACACTATTACACACTATTACACTAGCACACTATTACACTATTACACACTATTACACTATTACACACTATTACACTATTACACTATTACACACTATTACACTATTACACTATTACACACTATTACACTATTACACACTATTACACTATTACACTATTACACTATTACACTAGCACACTATTACACTATTACACTAGCACACTATTACACACTATTACACACTATTACACACTTTTACACTAGCACACTATTACACACTATTACACACGATTACACTATTACACACTATTACACACTATTACACACTATTACACACTATTACACTATTACACACTATTACACTATTACACACTATTACACACTATTACACACTATTACACTATTGCACTATTACACACTATTACACTATTACACTATTACACACTATTACACACTATTACACTATTACACACTATTACACACTATTACACTATTACACTATTACACACTATTACACTATTACACACTATTACACTATTACACACTATTACACTATTACACTAGCACACTATTACACACTATTACACTATTACACACTATTGCACTATTACACACTATTACACTAGCACACTATTACATACTATTACACTATTACACTAGCACACTATTACACTATTACACACTATTACACACTATTACACTACGCCTTCTCTATTTGAATGACCACATCAAACAAGAGGTGGACGCAGGCAAATACTGCGGCATGGTCATGCTGGACCTACAAAAGGCCTTTGACACGGTCAATCACTCCATTCTGATTGACAAGCTAAAAGCAATTGGTTTTGATAGTCTATCAGTGAGCTGGATGCAATCCTACCTTGAGGGGAGGGAACAGATGGTGGAGGTAAACGGTACCCTATCCCCCCCCCTCACAGTGAGCTGTGGTGTTCCACAAGGAAGCATACTAGGACCGCTACTGTTCCTAATTTATGCAAATGACATGTCGTCAGCTTGTGACTGCAACTTGTTCCTGTTTGCGGACGACTCAGCCCTGCTGGTCTCTGACAAGAACAAGTTACAGGTTGAAAAAACCCTCAGCTCGGAACTAGGCAGAATCTGCATATGGCTCGCTGATAACAAACTATCATTACACATGGGCAAAACAGAGTCCATTCTCTTCGGTTCAAATAACAAACTCAGCAAGACCGACGGCTTCTCAGTTACAGTGGGTGACAATATTGTCACAAGGAAAGATGAAATTACCTACCTGGGTTCCATCCTAGAGGCTAATCTCTCCTGTGACAAAATGGCATCCAATGTAATAAAAAAAGTCAACCAACGAACTCGATTCTTGTACCGGATCTCCTCTCTGGTAAACAAGAATACCCTGAAGACTCTGGCAGGAGCACTCATTCAGGGGTACTACGACTATGCTTGCACCTCATGGTACCAAAGCACCTCAAAGGCGCTAAAAACAAAATTACAAACATCTCAAAACAAACTGGTCAGACTACTGCTTGACCTTACTCCTAGAACCCACCTCACCCCTGCCCACTTTGACAACCTAGGATGGCTTAGAGTAGATGACAGAGTACAGCAACTTGCAATGGGCCTGGTCTACAAGATACACTACACGACCAAGGTACCCATGTACATGGCAAAATACTTCCCAAAGGTCAGTGAATACCACGATCACAACACCAGAGGGAGCTCCACAAATCATGTTAAACCCAGATTCGGCTCAAATAAGGGACTAAACACGTTTCGCAATTATGCCACATCAATGTGGAACGCCCTACCCAAAGCTGTAAAGGAATGTGGATCACTACCCACTTTCAAAACCTCTCTCAAGAGACACCTACGGGAGACTGCAATTCAACACTGGCCCCTGTAAATATCCTAACCCAACCCCCTCCAATGTACAGTCATTTACCTAGTATGGTTTTGTCAATAGTCCAATGTACAATTTTGTTTGTTTGTACAGAGTCTCCCCCCCCTCAATGTACAGTTTTGCTTGTTTATACAGTGTGCCCCCCCCCCCCCCCCCCAACCACCTCCAATGTAAATTACCCAGTATGGTTGTCAATATCCCAGTGTACCCAACCCCCCCCACCCAACCTCCTCCAATGTACAGTTTCTACGTCAAATGTATATACTCCCTTTTCTTGACTCCTTCTGTATCACAAACAGTACTGTATTTGCAAATCTGGTATGTCATAAATGTATAGATGTAGCAGTACTGACTATCTGTATGTCATGTATGTCATATATGTCCTGATGAATTGAAAATGGGGGACCCTGGTGTAAACAAGACGAAAGTCTTTCTCTGGTCTGCATCCCCTTAACAATTGTGTGTATTGAGCTGTACTGTATTGTACCCATTCTGCAATCTGTTAATAAAGTTTTCAATCAATCAATCAAAACACACTATTACACACTATTACACTATTACACTATTACACTATTACACTATTCCACTAGCACACTATTACACTATTCCACTAGCACACTATTACACACTATTACACTATTACACACTATTACACTATTACACTATTACACACTATTACACTATTACACTATTACACTATTACACACTATTACACTATTACACACTATTACACTAGCACACTATTACACTAGCACACTATTACACACTATTACACTATTACACTATTACACTACCACCCTATTACGCTATTACACTAGCACACTATTCACTATTACACTAGCACACTATTACACACTTTTACACTATTACACTATTTGGGCTGTGGGGGGGGGGGGGGGTGCTTAATGTCTGAAGGAGTCGACTGAAGGCTTCTTGTCCTCTGTGGAAGCATGCGATTGGTCCACTGATGGATACATCTTGATATTTGTCTAGTCTAGTGTGTTCATTAGATGGGTGAAATCCTCTTTCAGTGCATCTGTGACCGTTTTCATAGGCAGTTAGCCTCTGGTATGCGTTCCATTAGCGTTAGCCATGCTTCTAGGCCTCTTTGATTTTGGAAAGAATGATACAAAATATATATTATATATATTTTTGCATTCGACAAAGAGGTTGGCAGTCGACTACGACTCCTTTCAATCGATTAGTCGACTATTGGAGGTCAGCCCTAGTAATATTCAGATGGTCCGTCACCCCTGGAGATAAACGGAGCTCCATGTGGAACCAGATAGTGTGGGGGTTAGATCCATGTGGAACCAGATAGTGTGGGGGTTAGATCCAGCTGGAACCAGATAGTGTGGGGGTTAGATCCAGCTGGAACCAGATAGTGTGGGGGTTAGATCCAGAGGGAACCAGATAGTGTGGGGGTTAGATCCAGAGGGAACCAGATAGTGTGGGGGTTAGATCCATGTGGAACCAGATAGTGTGGGGGTTAGATCCAGCTGGAACCAGATAGTGTGGGGGTTAGATCCAGCTGGAACCAGATAGTGTGGGGGTTAGATCCAGAGGGAACCAGATAGTGTGGGGGTTAGATCCAGCTGGAACCAGATAGTGTGGGGGTTAGATCCAGAGGGAACCAGATAGTGTGGGGGTTAGATCCAGCTGGAACCAGATAGTGTGGGGGTTAGATCCAGAGGGAACCAGATAGTGTGGGGGTTAGATCCAGCTGGAACCAGATAGTGTGGGGGTTAGATCCAGCTGGAACCAGATAGTGTGGGGGTTAGATCCAGAGGGAACCAGATAGTGTGGGGGTTAGATCCAGCTGGAACCAGATAGTGTGGGGGTTAGATCCAGCTGGAACCAGATAGTGTGGGGGTTAGATCCAGCTGGAACCAGATAGTGTGGGGGTTAGATCCAGAGGGAACCAGATAGTGTGGGGGTTAGATCCAGAGGGAACCAGATAGTGTGGGGGTTAGATCCAGAGGGAACCAGATAGTGTGGGGGTTAGATCCAGAGGGAACCAGATAGTGTGGGGGTTAGATCCAGCTGGAACCAGATAGTGTGGGGGTTAGATCCAGAGGGAACCAGATAGTGTGGGGGTTATATCCAGCTGGAACCAGATAGTGTGGGGGTTAGATCCAGAGGGAACCAGATAGTGTGGGGGTTAGATCCAGAGGGAACCAGATAGTGTGGGGGTTAGATCCAGCTGGAACCAGATAGTGTGGGGGTTAGATCCAGAGGGAACCAGATAGTGTGGGGGTTAGATCCAGCTGGAACCAGATAGTGTGGGGGTTAGATACAGAGGGAACCAGATAGTGTGGGGGTTAGATCCAGAGGGAACCAGATAGTGTGTGGGTTAGATCCAGCTGGAACCAGATAGTGTGGGGGTTAGATCCAGCTGGAACCAGATAGTGTGGGGGTTAGATCCAGAGGGAACCAGATAGTGTGGGGGTTAGATCCAGAGGGAACCAGATAGTGTGGGGGTTAGATCCATGTGGAACCATATAGTGTGGGGGTTAGATCCAGCTGGAACCAGATAGTGTGGGGGTTAGATCCAGCTGGAACCAGATAGTGTGGGGGTTAGATCCAGAGGGAACCAGATAGTGTGGGGGTTAGATCCAGAGGGAACCAGATAGTGTGGGGGTTAGATCCAGCTGGAACCAGATAGTGTGGGGGTTAGATCCAGCTGGAACCAGATAGTGTGGGGGTTAGATCCAGCTGGAACCAGATAGTGTGGGGGTTAGATCCAGCTGGAACCAGATAGTGTGGGGGTTAGATCCAGAGGGAACCAGATAGTGTGGGGGTTAGATCCAGAGGGAACCAGATAGTGTGGGGGTTAGATCCAGAGGGAACCAGATAGTGTGGGGGTTAGATCCAGAGGGAACCAGATAGTGTGGGGGTTAGATCCAGCTGGAACCAGATAGTGTGGGGGTTAGATCCAGCTGGAACCAGATAGTGTGGGGGTTAGATCCAGAGGGAACCAGATAGTGTGGGGGTTAGATCCAGAGGGAACCAGATAGTGTGGGGGTTAGATCCAGCTGGAACCAGATAGTGTGGGGGTTAGATCCAGCTGGAACCAGATAGTGTGGGGGTTAGATCCAGCTGGAACCAGATAGTGTGGGGGTTAGATCCAGCTGGAACCAGATAGTGTGGGGGTTAGATCCAGAGGGAACCAGATACGGCGTTACAGGGATAAAGTTGAACTTCAGTTTGAACAGGCTGACTCTAGAGGCATGTGGCAGGGCCTCAGAACAATGACAGACTACAAAGGAACCCCCCTCAAACTGAACAGTGACATCTCCTTAGCAAATGATCTCAACTCCTTCTATGCGAGGTTTGAGGCTGTGAATAACAACACCAGCCTACAAACCACGGCAATGGGGGGGGGGGGGGTCTGCTGATGGAGACTCAGTGTTCAGGGTAACAGAGCATGAGGTGAGACGGATCTTTAAAAAAGTGGATATCAGGAAGGCAGCAGGACCGGACGGCATCCCCGGCCGCGTCCTAAAAGTCTGTGCCGACCAACTGGCCCCGGTATTCACTGACATCTTCAACCTGTCCTTGGAACAGGCCGTCATCCCCACCTGTCTGAAGAAGTCCACCATCATCCCTGTACCCAAAAAATCTACGCCCGCTTGCCTCAACGACTACCGCCCTGTAGCCCTCACCTCCATAGCCATGAAGTGCTTTGAGAAGCTAGTGAAGGGCTACATCTGTTCCTCCCTCCCCATCAACCTGGACCCTCTGCAATTTGCATATCGCCCCAACAGGTCCACGGAGGACGCCATAGCCCATGTGCTGCACACAGCAGCATCACATCTGGACAAGAGGCAGGGGAACTATGTGAGAATGCTGTTCATCGACTACAGCTCAGCATTCAATACCATAGTCCCCTCCAAACTCATAGCCAAGCTCAGGGACCTGGGCTTGAACTATGACCTGTGCCAGTGGGTCCTGGACTTCCTGACGGGCAGACCCCAGGTGGTAAGAGCCGGCAACTGCACCTCCTCATCCATCACGCTCAACATAGGGGCCCCCCAGGGCTGTGTTCTGAGCCCCCTCCTCTACTCCCTGTACACACATGACTGCGTAGCACAGCGGAACAACAACACCATCATCAAATTTGCTGATGACACAGTAGTGGTGGGCCTGATCTCTGCCAACGACGAAAGGGCCTACCTGGAAGAGGTAGAGAACCTGTCACAGTGGTGTCAGGAGAACTGCCTCTCCCTGAACGTCAGCAAAACAAAAGCGATGATTGTGGACTTCAGGAGGTCGGGGGTCAAGGACTACAGCCCCCTCAGCATCGACGGGGCACCAGTTGAGAGAGTGAACAGTTTCAAGTACCTCGGAGCCCACATATCCGAGGACTTGACATGGACCACACACATTGACAGTGTTGTGAAGAAGGCACGACAACGCCTCTACTTCCTCAGGCGCCTAAGGAAGTTCCAAGTCAGTCAGAAGATCCTTAGGAACTTCTACTCATGTACAATAGAGAGCATCCTGACCGGCAACATCACCTCCTGGTTTGGGAATAGCACTGCACAAGACCGTAGCAGACTACAAAGAGTGACACGTTCAGCCGAACGCACAATTAGAGGGGGGCTTCCCACCCTCCAGAACATTTACAACAAGCGGTGCAAGGGGAAGGCTAAGATAATTATTAAGGACTCGAGCCACCCGAACAACTGCCTCTTTGAACTGCTGCCGTCAGGCAAGCGATACCGGAGTCTTATGGCGAGCACAGAAAGACTCAGAAGGAGCTTCTATCCCCAGGCCATCAGGCTGCTAAACGAACAATAATCGCTAAACGAACAATAATCACTATGCAACAACCATCAAATGCACACAGCACACACACCCACACGCACACACTCACTCAAACAAACTACACACTGCAGCACCCACTCTCCACACTTTAGATCACACAAACACACTTACACTTTATATTTATTGATAAAGGATTTGCACTACAACTCGTACACCTACTGTGAATTGTACCTAAACTGCACCTCGTCCATTTATGCCTTGCACTATATAGTATTGTATATTAGTACACTGCACAGTATTGTATATTGTATGGTAACTACGTCTACGAACATTGTACATATGTCTAAACTGAACACTGTGACCTCTTTTTTTACTTCTAATTTTTACTATGTTTTTATTTCATACTTACCTTGTCATGCACAGTCTCTGGAGCGCAACAGTAAGAAGCATTTTGTACAAAAGTATTCTGTACTTCTGTATGACAACTATTAAAGAAACTTGAAACTTGAAACTTGAACTTGATAGTGTGGGGGTTAGATCCATGTGGAACCAGATATTGTGGGGGTTAGATCCAGCTGGAACCAGATAGTGTGGAGGTTAGATCCAGAGGGAACCAGATAGTGTGGGGGTTAGATCCAGAGGGAACCAGATAGTGTGGGGGTTAGATCCAGCTGGAACCAGATAGTGTGGGGGTTAGATCCAGAGGGAACCAGATAGTGTGGGGGTTAGATCCAGAGG
>NC_140178.1:116950965-116963465 GCF_963971535.1 Notolepis coatsorum | reverse complement strand
TGTGTGTGTGCGCGTGTGCGTGTGCGTGTGCGTGTGTATGTGTGTGCGTGTGTTGGCCCACCACAGCCAGTAGCGATCAGGAAGAGGCCGTCTGAAGTGTGGCAACATTTAGAGAAGTTGGAGGGCAACACATGTGTTGTTTGCAACGTACGTAAAGCGATACATACAGAACAAAATATTTAAACAAATATTTTATAATAATAATAAAAAAATATATAATAATAATCGATCATTTTGTCCCGATTGATCGATTCTTCCAAAATGGCATATCGTCTCAGCCAGGTGGAACCGGATTAGAATGAGGGTTTGGTTTTATGGCAGGGATGAGCAACATGCAGTGGGCTCGGGAGGTGGAGCAGTCGTCTGGTAATACGGAGGTCCGCGGTTTGATTGCATGGTGGCAACACTCTGCCATCAGTGTGTGAGTGTGGGAGTGAGTGGGTGCATGTGAGGAACAAATTGTAAAGCACTTTGGGTAAACGCACTATATGAATGCACCGCTTACCACTTATATGATACACGGGGATCTGAGCTACGATATGAATCATGGTTTCTACAGAGAACTGTAAACCATTAGCTTTGACAGCAACATGCCAAGGTTATATAGTGACTGTCTGTTGTATGGGACATGGACTGCATTCATATAGTGCTTTTATCCAATAAAAGCGCTATATAAATGCAGTCCATTTACCATCCATTTATGTTGAGAATGATGGCAAGAAACAGGCATAGAGCTATTGTACTCCTAAAGGGTGTTGTTGTTGTTGTTGTTGTTGTTGTTGTTGTTGTTGTTGTTGTTGTGATGGGTTTACAAGATCAAGGGTGCACGACACCGTTGCATTGCTCTTACATAAAGTGCCATACCTGTGAGCCACCACTAGAGGCAGAGGGGGCTAACCGTGAAGTAAGCTGTGCTCTCATTACATGATCCAAAATCCTAAACGCATATCACACGCACACGCACATTCACTGTCGCCTCACAGCAAGAAGGTCCAGGGTTCAATTCCCGCTTGGGGACCAGGTTTCCATGATGCCAGGTACCCAGGTGGGGTATCTCCCGGGCCTTTCTGTGTGGAGTTTGCATGTTCTCCCCGTGCTCGCAAGGGTTTCCCCCCCGATAAGATAAACCCAATGGAAAAACATGCACAACAACAGATCGCTAACGCTGTGGCGTCCTTGACGAAGACGGACAGGAGCACTTGGATTGGTCCCCGGGGCGCGGCTCACGTTGACGCCATATCTGCTCCCGGCTGCCCTTGGGGGGGAAGGACGACGGGATGGGTCAAGCGCAGAGACTCAATCGCATCGGCGACTGAGGAAATACAATGCTTGTGTGTGTGTGTGTATCCCGGTGTGTGCCGAAACGTCCCATTAAACTAAATAGTTCAGATAGCTCCGTCCTGATATCAATGTCTTATAACACTGAGTCGATGCGTATTCGAGCTGAGGGCACGCTGAATAATGGTCAATAGGGACCAGCTGCAGCTCCGGAGAATCCTGGGCGTAGCTGGAGGCTACTCAGTACACACAGACAGTGGAGCTGGTTGCATATAGCGAGCATTTAGACTTGTTGCATGGTGGCGATGTATCGCAGATAATACAACTACAAGTATGATTATATAATATATATATATTTTATTAAAAAAAAATTATATAAAATAATTTTTTTATTTATTTTTTTAAAATCAAAAACAATCGTTATAAATAATGGTAAAATTGTTATTTAAAATGTGCCCCTAAAAAATATTTTTTGCCCCTAAATTTCTCATTTAGGGGAAAGTGTGCCCCTAGTGAAAAAGCTTAGCGTACAGCCCTGCAGTGAGGCTTATTTTGAAGGTATCAACCTGTACTTTCATATCATGCAAACACATATATTTAAGACCCTTCAAAAGGACCCATAGTCTGTGCCTGGTCACCTGTTCCACATTGTCTGGATCTGTGTTATTTCTTACGCACCTCCTTATGGAATACAATCATAATAGAGCCTAAATGTATTATGTAGGATTATACTCTTTACTAGGGATGTCCGATATTATCGGCCGATATCGGCATTATATCGGTATCGGTTTTCAAAGAAATATTTTTTTCTTTTTTTTTCTTACATTTCTATAACCTTTATTTACCCAGGCAAGCAAGTAAGAACAAATTCTGATTTTATTTATTGTCAAAAGTATGCATAATGTTGTGTTAATTCCACAACAAGAGATATGTAATGTTAATGACCTGAAATTATTAAAAAAAAATTGGGGGGGAAACCCTGCATATATCGGTATCGGTTGATATCGGTATCGGAAATTAAGAGTTGGACAATATCGGTATATCGGTATCGGTAAAAAAGCCAATATCGAGCATCCCTACTCTTTACTGATTGGCCGGCAGGTGTGTGTTAAAAACGTTTAATACACACGTAGTTCGGCTCAAGTTTAATCACCGTTCTAATTTAA
This sequence comes from Notolepis coatsorum, assembly GCF_963971535.1. NCBI lineage: Eukaryota > Metazoa > Chordata > Actinopteri > Aulopiformes > Paralepididae > Notolepis > Notolepis coatsorum. The sequence continues at coordinate 116,961,021 of NC_140178.1, read as the reverse complement.
TTCACTACCCAACCTGTAACTGTAGCGACATTAAAGGGCACATCTGTCAAAGCTTACTTGTTTTATGTTTTATATTGTTGGCAAATGGCCGTGGTATGAGCAGAATAATCAACTCTTAGAACCCTCTAAGAGATCAGAATCAGTCTTTATTGCCAAGTCGTTTACACATACAAGGGATTCGATTTGGTCGTTTGGCGCGACATTAACAGACAGACACTTATGGTGGAATGAAACAAAAGGTAGAATACGATCAAATGGAATAATATTATATTATATTATAAACAAAATTAAAATAGAAGTACAATAGAATATAATATAATTATGAAATGAGATCAAATAAAATAAATTGAAATAATTACGTCGGGTGGTTTTTCGCCTACACGTCGAGACTATCCCTTATTTATCCGTCTGATCTGATCCGTCTATAGCCCCGATTGACACATGTTGTGATATTTACCTGGTGAGTCTTTAATGATGCAGTTTGACGTTGAAAGTCACTTGGTAAAGTTCAAGTCCTCCAGGGTGGTCAGCTGGAGAGGTGATTGGATACGGGCCTGCCTTCACCGATCCACATACACCACCTCCAGATTACATGTTTCTTTTAACTAGTGCTACGGACAATTATAACTAATAATAACCCCCGGAAGGCAGCCGGTCCTGACTCTATTTCACCTGCCACCTTGAAGCACTGCGCCGACCAGCTGTCCCCAGTGTGTACTAACATTTTTAACAGCGTGTTTTAATCATCCCCGTCCCCAAGAAGGCCAAGGTCACGGGCCTTAATGACTACAGACCGGTGGCCCTGACGTCTGTGGTCATGAAGTCATGAAGGTCTTTGAGCGCCTTGTCCTGGCCCACCTAAAGTCCACCACAGACCCTCTTCTGGATGTTGCGCGCATGTGCCCCCCACTGGTCGGTCTAGGGAGCCCTGGAGTCTATCACATGCTTCATCCGATACATAGGAGACAGCCAGCAGCCTCTTTTCACCTGGCAGCGAGGACTCTCGTTGGTGAAGTGTAACGCGTGTGGGAGGGCACACTACCTTCACCATCTTCCTCCCTCGCTGTGCAGGCGCCCTGACCGACCTGTATGAGTCACGGCAGGGACCAGGCGCCCTGACCCACCTGTATGAGTCACGGCAGGGACCAGGCGCCCTGACCCACCTGTATGAGTCACGGCAGGGACCAGGCGCCCTGACCCACCTGTATAAGTCACGGCAGGGACCAGGCGCCCTGACCGACCTGTATGAGTCACGGCAGGGACCAGGCGCCCTGACCCACCTGTATGAGTCACGGCAGGGACCAGGCGCCCTGACCGACCTGTAGGAGTCACGGCAGGGACCAGGCGCCCTGACCCACCTGTATGAGTCACGGCAGGGACCAGGCGCCCTGACCCACCTGTATGAGTCACGGCAGGGACCAGGCGCCCTGACCCACCTGTAGGAGTCACGGCAGGGACCAGGCGCCCTGACCGACCTGTATGAGTCACGGCAGAGACCAGGCGCCCTGACCCACCTGTATGAGTCACGGCAGGGACCAGGCGCCCTGACCGACCTGTATGAGTCACGGCAGGGACCAGGCGCCCTGACCGACCTGTATGAGTCACGGCAGGGACCAGGCGCCCTGACCCACCTGTATGAGTCACGGCAGGGACCAGAGCATGTGAGCGGAGCAACAAGGGCGAGAAATCCGCTCTTCGCTCTAGACGGCTTGTTCCGCTCCGCTAATCGCTCATGTTGACCCCGCCCCCAAGTCGCTCTCCGCTCGCTCACCTTCATTTACGAATCAAGCGCTCCCCGCTCCACATCGCTCAACTCGCTCGGCAGAATTTTAATTTTTTTGGAGCATGATGTAAATTAGCTTGATTTGACCAAACTACAACAGTCTACACCCCCTGGGCCCCTAAACAATTGTTTGTATTGAGCCGTATTGTAATTGTACCCATTCTGCAATGTTAAATAACGTAATATCCATACAACTAGCTCTACTAAGCGATGGTAGCTAGCCTAGCCACAATGATATGGTCGCTGCCATTCACGTTAGCATGTAAGCTAACAACAACAACAATGGTGGAATATACTTTGGTCTAGCAGGATGTGAGTGACAGTTCACCCTTCTCATTGGTTGAAAATGGCCTTCATGTTTGTACATCGCCACCTGTTGCTTTGGCATTGTACTACATGTATATTACATCAGTGTTAAACCACTGTGAGCGGCCCGGAGCGGATTGGAGCGGAGGAGAACTCTCGCTCCGGAAGTCGCGCCGACACATTTTAAAACCCACTCCGCCTCTCACTTCAAAACCACCCGCTCCGCTCTCCGCGCCGCTCACATGCTCTGGCAGGGACCTACGCCAGGATTTTTTTTTTTTATCCACTTTTTTCCTCCAATTTTTTCTGTATTTTTCCTCACATCCCAATTTAGGCATTATGCCAATTCCCCCCCTCCCCTTCCTCGTCGTTGCGCGCATGTCCGCCCCACTGGTCGGTCTAGGGAGCCCTGAAGTCTATCACATGCTTCATCCGATACATAGGAGACAGCCAGCAGCCTCTTTTCACCTGGCAGCGAGGACTCTCATTGGTGAGGTGTAACGCGTGTGAGGGCACACTACCTTCGCTGTTTACAACGACCAGATTACCACCCCACCGGCTTCCCTCCCGCTGACTCTGCCAATTGTGCCAGTATGACGACCGGCCAAGCCGGAGGCACCGCTGACAGCCAGATTTGACACCGGTGTCTCTGCGGTGGTAGACAGGCGCTTAGTCCGCTGTGCTACCCGGCCGCACCCTACAACAGGATTCTGTTGGTGGACTTCAGCTCGGCCTTCAACACCATCCTCCCGCACATCCTGGAGCACCAGATGTCCCTGCTGCAGGTGCCGGACTCTACCTGCAGGTGGATCACGGACTTCCTGACTAACAGGTCACAGCGGGGGAAGTTGGGAATCAACATCTCCGATCCCAAGTCCATCAGCACTGGCTGCCCACAGGGCTGTGTTCTGTCCCCAGTACTGTTCTCCCTGTACACCAACAGCTGCGTCTCTCTGCACCCCTCGGTCAAACTCCTGAAGTTTGCGGACGACACCACCCTGGTGGGTCTCATCTCCAGGGGGGACGAGTCTGCCTACAGGAGGGAGATCGAGAGGCTGCTGAGCTGGTGCAGCTGCAACAACCTGGACCTCAACGCCCAGAAAACAGTGGAGATGGTAGTGGACTTCAGGCGGAAGGCAGCCCCCCCCCCCCCACCCCGATCATTCTGGGAGGCACCCCGGTGGCCTCTGTGGAGTCCTGCCACTTCCTCGGCATGACACTATCCCGGGACCTGAAATGGGAGCTGGACACCATCGCTCTCAATAAAAAGGCCCGGAAGAGGATGTTCTTCCTGCGTCAGCTGAGGAAGCTCAGGCTGCCGAGGACCATGGTGGTCCAGTTTTACACCGCCATCATCCAGTCCATCCTCACCCTCTCCATCATCACCTGGTTCCCTGCAGCCACGGTCAGGGACAAGGCCAAGCTGCAGCGGGTGATACGCTCGGCGGAGAGGGTGATCGGCTGCCCCCTTCCCTCCCTCGAGGGCCTACACTCCACCAGGGCCTTGAGGAGGGCGAGGAAGATCATGGCAGACCCTGCCCACCCCGGTCACGACCTCTTCACCATGCTCCCCCATGGCAGGCGGCTACGGCTGCCCAAGACACTAAAGTCCCGCCATAGACTCAGCTTCTTCCCCTCAGCAGCTCGCCTGGTAAACGAGTCAGGAGTCCCCCTGCTCCCCCCCCCCCTTCAGCAGCTCGCCTGGTAAACGAGTCAGGTGTCCCCCTGCTCCCCCCCCCCCCCCCCCCCCCTCTATGGCGAGCTGCTGGACTTGAACTGTGCTGCACTGTATCCATGTCCCACACCACCGCACTTTACTGTCTTATTGTTGTCTCACTGTTCTGTCCTGTTTTGCACTTATTTATTATTATGTTATTCTTATTTGTGAAAAAAATCATGCAGTGTAATGTCAAATCACGTTCCATTTGTGTATACAATATGGTGAATAAAGTAATCAGAATCGGAATCTGAACTAGTAGTGTGACTATTCTCTCTATCTCTCTCTTTCTCTCTCTCTCTCTCTCTCTCTCTCTCTCTCTCTGTCTGTCTCTATGTCTGTCTCTCTCTCTCTCTCTCTCTCTCTGTGTCTGTCTCTCTCTCTCTATATATATATCTGTCTCTCTCTATCTGTCTCTCTCTCTCTCTCTCCAGTATGTTCCCTTGTCTCACTAGTAGTGACAATAGAACATATTGTTCCTTTTTCTAAACAAAATAAACATCAGGTCCTTCTGTGCCACAGACTGTAGTCCCACAATGACGACGATGAGGACAATTCAGACTAATTAGTAGGCGATGTGGAGAAAAGGGCAAACTTCTCTGAACGGCTCGTGGCTCAGCTGGAGAAAACATTGGACTTGCGGTCAAACATTTTCAAAATAAGGGTCCTCAAGTCAAAGTCTACACAAGTATAGTATAAACATGAGTATAGAGGTTTTATACTTTTATGCTGATTTAAGGTTTCCAGGAGTAAGTAGGCCAATCCAGCCTTACTCAGCAGTATGGAGGTATATTACTACCAGGAGTAAGTAGACTAATCTAGCCTTACTCATTATTTGAAGCCTTAACCTACAGTTTAAATAAATTGCTTTGGAAGACATTTAAATCTAATGCATTTCTTGTATATTTGTTTGCTTTTTTAATAAGAACTGCTGTGTGTTTATGCCAGCCCCATGTAACATTACATATGTGTATATATTCTAATCACATCAATTATTAAATAGTTATTAATAGTTATTATTAAAGAAAAAATAGCTATATTATCAGTATCGGTTCAGTATCGGTAAATATCCATATGCAGGTATTGTATCAGAACTGAACACAGTGGATCGGTGTATCTCTAAACATAATGGTCCTTCCTCCTCATTCTCGAACGGACTTATGAGAAAGTTACGTAACTCCACTGACGAGCTTCTCTGCCCAATTTTGGCATTCTCGAACGGTTCACACGTAGCTAAGAGGAGGATTTACGAGCAGTCGAGAGTCGGACAGACTGGTGTGCGCTGTGTTCTTAAGGACTTAATTAGGGAGTAATCCTGGTGATTGCATTCATGTCGATTCTACATACATCCTCGGATTTAAATAATTATAATAATAATAAATATGACAATATTTGTATCATTAACAATTACGATTTACATGTATAGTCATGACTCAACGAGGCATCAGTGATGTCCGAAAATGAATAAAAGCACTACACAAACACGGCAAATGACAGTGAATAAATAAATAAGAACTAAACTCAATCGTGCGGATATAGTTATAGTGGAATAGAATGGACACATCTACATGCTGCTCTCAGCACACCCCATTCCTTTCATGTAGGCTATATATTTAATAATATATATTATAAATATAAAGTTTATTACTGGCAACTAGCTTAAAATAATATATTGCATACTGTTACATGGGGACCTGAGGACATTTAATTGAGAATTTGTCCCCAACTCCGGGGACGCATTAGTAAAACATTTTTAAAGGATATCTTGAATTTCAACTTGATACGACCCCTTCCTTGATGTACGGTACTGTAGCGAGGAGCTCATTAGAGATGCTGTTACATGTCTAGTGGCTGGGGTGTGGAATCAGCGGGGGTCGCAACACTGGACCCAACATCAGAGGCAAACATTAACAAGGAATTTAAGGGCATATGATATGACGTTAAATAACATGGATAAAATCTAGGGGACAAACTTGCAAAGTAAAACTAACGAACTGCTGTGTGAAAGCCAACCATTTATGATCAAGCAACAGTAAAACAAAAAAAAGTACTTTGTTGTTCAAAGCTTTCTGCTATGCCGATGATGTGCCCGTAATTACATGGGTTTATATTCACACTCGCACCAAGGAACAGAGGATGTGCGTTATTTATTTTTTCTGACTCTTTATATTCACACTAGACCACTGAGGGGATCAGGAAGGCTGCAGCAAATACAAATAGCTGAACGTTATTTGGAAGAACACTATCATTCGTTCAATGATGCCAATGTCTTAATATAATGTAGAATACTATACTAACAGTACTATACTGGTGACACCGACAACTGATTGTGGACAAGGTGCCCTAGGTGACATTAATAGCTGTGGAGGGGACACACAGTCCCCACAAGGATGGGAAAACAAGGACACAACAGTGCACAGTATATGGACACACACACACACACACACACACACACACACACACACACACACACACACACACACACACACACACACACACACACACACACACACACACACACACACACACACACACACACACACACACACACACACACACACAGGTCTGTGGTTGACTGATTTGCCCTGTTGTGATTGTAGTGTTGACATTTATTTACAGCAGAGTTTAAACTGTCAGCCTGGCTCTCTGTGTGTGAGAGAGAGAGAGAGAGAGAGAGGGATAGAGAGAGAGAGAGAGAGAGAGAGATAGAGAGAGAGAGAGAGAGAGAGAGAGAGAGGAGAGAGAGAGAGAGAGAGAGAGAGAGAGAGAGAGAGAGAGAGATAGAGAGAGAGAGAGAGAGAGAGAGAGAGAGAGAGAGATAGATAGAGATAGAGAGAAAGATAGAGAGATAGGGATAGATAGAGAGAGAGATAGGGATAGAGAGAGATAGCGATGGAAAAAGAGAGATAGCGAGAGAGAGAGAGAGAGAGAGAGAGAGAGAGAGAGAGAGAGAGAGAGATATAGATAAATATAGAGATATAAATAGAGATATATAGACATATGAAGAGAGATGGATAGAGATATATAGAGATAAATATATATATATATATATATATATATAGCACTGGATGTTATTGCATGACTACTAGTGAGGCAGTGCTTGACTAGTATACAGACAATTTTTTTTATTATTATTAATATATATATATATTTTTTTAAATATATATATATATTTTTATGTTTTTTTCCTCTGTGAAAAAAAAATGGCAGTGATTTTTTTTTCAAGTGATACACAGCTCCCAATCACTTACATTGGCTAGTGCAGCAACATTCCGTTGTGCTTCACTAGCTAATGTAAGTGAATGGCAGCGAAATAGCACCTTTGATTGGACAGTAACTGGTCTAAGTGCTTGCCCGTGAAGCAGAGCCTCACTCATTCATTCATCTGAATGGGGCTTGAAGGATTGACAGTTCTGACACTTTTTTTTACACCAATCAGAGAACACCATTTCCTATCCCATGCTTTGAGAGGGCTTGGAGAGCCCTGTACAGTCAGTAACATTACTGTGTAGGCAGTAGCACTGTAGGCTAAACTAAACTTTGCACCAACATTAGGACGACGTATAAATCAGCAACATGGAGAGGACTTATGCATCTGGATCAGAAAAAAAGTTGAGGATGAAAAAGTAAGTACAGTGTTTGTAAAAGCTTGGATGCTAACATTAGCTAGCCAATTTTGTTAGCTACCTTTAGCTTAGCTTATATTACATCACAATGATGATCACCAAGCTAACTGTAACACAGTGTTTAATGAGAGATAGTGGATTCAATACACCAAGCTAACTTTACACAGTGTTTAATGAGAGATAGTGGATCCAATACACCAAGCTAACTTACTGTACACAGTAGGGCTGGGCAATTAATAGAAACACTTTTTAAATGATTTTATTGAAGAAATAAGAATTGTGAGATAATCGTGATCTCAATTCTTAGAGAGAACAATCGTGATTCACATTTTAGCAATAATCGCCCAGCCCTAGTACACAGTTAAGTGTTTAATGAGAGATAGTGGATTCAATACACCAAGCTAACTTACTGTACACATTTAAGTGTTTAATGAGATATAGTGGATTCAATACACCAAGCTAACTGTAACACAGTGTTTAATGAGAGATGGTAGATTCAATACACCAAGCTAACTGTAACAGTGTTTAATGAGAGATAGTGGATTCAATACACCAAGCTAACTTACTGTACACAGTTAAGTGTTTAATGAGAGATGGTAGATTCAATACACCAAGCTAACTTACTGTACACAGTTAAGTGTTTAATGAGAGATGGTAGATTCAATACACCAAGCTAACTTACTGTACACAGTTAAGTGTTTAATGAGATATAGTGGATTCAATACACCAAGCTAACTGTAACAGTGTTTAATGAGAGATGGTAGATTCAATACACTAAGCTAACTGTAACACAGTGTTTAATGAGAGATGGTAGATGGAAATTACTTCTATGTTGCGATAACTTCTCTGTATCATGTTTAAATGTGTTTGGGGGGGAAATGTCCAGGCTGCAAAGTAAGCAGTATGGTAGTAATAGCATATCAGACCAATACATATGGAATTAATTCTTAGTCATTTTCCTTAATAGTTCTTTGCTGGTATGGCAACATATTAGATTCTATTGAAAGTGGTCTTAAAAAGATCTTAAATGTAACCTGTTGAAACCTGCAGGAACCCTGTCCGTCAACATCCCCCTTCAGTGAGACCATAACACCTGCCCATCATGAAGATGACGTGTCACCCACCTCTACAAGCAGCAGTATCACCACCACCACTAAAGGTTTGACCTCACAAGACCCTGCACTATGGCCAAGTGTCATAGGCCATACCCAACCATGTGGTATCAAGGGGACCAATACAGGTCAAAGATATGGTTTCCCCCCAAAATCCAGCGAACATGGCTTCTGTATTCAGTTAGCACTCAGACACAGTCTTCTGTTTAATATTATAAAAAAATGTAATATGATGAATAAATGCCTCGTAGTTAAAGAAAGCTTGAATTTCGGACTTCTTTATTACATATTTCTTTTATTCTCTCCCGTCCTAACGCACCAGCCACCACTGACACACACGGTGGGGGATGTCTTAAAAATAAAATGTTTGCTAAAATGTTTGCTTCACCAAAAGATTTAGTCAGCAGCCGTCACTGATATATAGAGATAGATAGATAGATAGATAGATAGATAGATAGATAGATAGATAGATAGATAGATAGATAGATAGATAGATAGATAGATAGATAGATAGATAGATAGATAAATGGAGATATATAGAGAGATATATATAGATATAGAGATACATATGGAGTTAGAGGTATATAGTTATATATATAGCGATATAGAGAGAGAAATATATATATATATATAGATAGATAGATAGATAGATAGATAGATAGATAGATAGATAGATAGATAGATAGATAGATAGATAGATAGATAGATAGATAGATAGATAGATAGATAGATAGATAGATAGATAGCTAGATAGATAGATAGATAGATAGATAGATAGATAGATATAGATATATATATAGGGAAAGAGAGAGAGAGGGATATATATAGGGAGATATATATGGATATATATATATTAGTGCTGTCAAACGATTAAAATATTTAACTCGATTAATCGCATGATTGTCCATAGTTAACTCGCGATTAATCGCAAATTAATCGCATTTTATTTTTATTTTTACCTTAAACAGATCTTTTTCAAGTTCCAAGTTTTAATACTCTTATCAACATGCGAGTCAACAAATGCTTGCTTTGTGCAGCCATTTAACACAAAAGGATGACCCTCATGCATTGCAAATTTGCATCAAATTCAAAACAGAGTGATGCACAAAATAACTTAAAAGAAAATAATAATTTAAAACAATGAATAAAGTGTGCATGAAATAATAGGGGAAAGAAAACGTTAGGAACTTGTTACATTCACACACACAAGGGCTGATTAATCACACACCCCCCTCTCTCCCTCACACACACACTCTCCCAGCTCTTTTTCTCTTTTGCCCCTTCCTCATCTCTCTCACCCCCCTCTCTCTCTATATCTCACACACACACACACACACACACACACACACACACACACACACACACACACACACACACACACACACACACACACACACACACTTCAGAAACAAACATAGTATCAATGAGAGCATCAATAATACACCTGAGTGAAGTCTAGTAAAAAAAAAAAAAAAAAAAAAAAAAAAAATTTTTTTTTAGTTAATCTTGAGT
>NC_140178.1:116921885-116950765 GCF_963971535.1 Notolepis coatsorum | reverse complement strand
CTCAGTACCTCACTGACCTCCTCCACCCTCAGTACCTCACTGACCTCCTCCACCCCCACACTCAGTACCTCACTGACCTCCTCCACCCTCAGTACCTCACTGACCTCATCCACCCTCAGTACCTCACTGACCTCCTCCACCCTCAGTACCTCACTGACCTCCTACACACTCAGTACCTCACTGACCTCCTCCACCCTCAGTACCTCACTGACCTCCTCCACCCTCAGTACCTCACTGACCTCCTCCACCCTCAGTACCTCACTGACCTCTTCCACCCTCAGTACCTCACTGACCTCCTCCACCCCCACACTCAGTACTTCACTGACCTCCTCCACCCCCACACTCAGTACCTCACTGACCTCCTCCACCCCCACACTCAGTACCTCACTGACCTCCTCCACCCCCACACTCAGTACCTCACTGACCTCCTCCACCCTCAGTACCTCACTGACCTCCTCCACCCTCAGTACCTCACTGACCTCCTCCACCCCACACTCAGTACCTCACTGACCTCCTCCACCATCAGTACATCACTGACCTCCTCCACCCTCAGTACCTCACTGACCTCCTCCACACTCAGTACCTCACTGACCTCCTCCACCCTCAGCACCTCACTGACCTCCTCCACCCTCAGTACCTCACTGACCTCCTCCACACTCAGTACCTCACTGACCTCCTCCACCCTCAGTACCTCACTGACCTCCTCCACACTCAGTACCTCACTGACCTCCTCCACCCTCAGCACCTCACTGACCTCCTCCACCCTCAGTACCTCACTGACCTCCTACACCCCCACACTCAGTACCTCACTGACCTCCTCAACCCTCAGTACCTCAATGACCTCCTCCAAGTACCTCACTGACCTCCTCCACCCTCAGTACCTCACTGACCTCCTCCACCCCCACACTCAGTACCTCACTGACCTCCTCCACCCTCAGTACCTCAATGACCTCCTCCAGCCCCTCAGTACCTCACTGACCTCCTCCACCCCCACACTCAGTACCTCACTGACCTCATCCACCCCCACACTCAGTACCTCACTGACCTCCTCCACCCCCACACCTCAGTACCTCACTGACCTCCTCCACCCCCACACTCAGTACCTCACTGACCTCCTCCACCCCCACACTCAGTACCTCACTGACATCCTCCACCCTCACCCTCAGTACCTCACTGACCTCCTCCACCCTCAGTACCTCACTGACCTCCTCCACCCCCACACTCAGTACCTCACTGACCTCCTCCACCATCAGTACCTCACTGACCTCCTCCACCCTCAGTACCTCACTGACCTCCTCCACCCTCAGTACCTCACTGACCTCCTCCACCCCCCACACTCAGTACCTTCACTGACCTCCTCCACCCCTCAGTACCTCACTGACCTCCTCCACCCTCAGTACCTCACTGACCTCCTCCACCCCCACACTCAGTACCTCACTGACCTCATCCACCCCCACACTCAGTACCTCACTGACCTCCTCCACCCTCAGTACCTCACTGACCTCCTCCACCCTCAGTACCTCACTGACCTCCTCCACCCTCAGTACCTCACTGACCTCCTCCACCCTCAGTACCTCACTGACCTCCTCCACCCCCACACTCAGTACCTCACTGACCTCCTCCACCCCCACACTCAGTACCTCACTGACCTCCTACACCCCCACACTCAGTACCTCACTGACCTCCTCCACCCCCACACTCAGTACCTCACTGACCTCCTCCACCCCCACACTCAGTACCTCACTGACCTCCTCCACCCTCAGTACCTCACTGACCTCCTCCACCCTCAGTACCTCACTGACCTCCTCCACCCCCACACTCAGTACCTCACTGACCTCCTCCACCATCAGTACCTAACTGACCTCCTCCACCCTCAGTACCTCACTGACCTCCTCCACCCCCACACTCAGTACCTCACTGACCTCCTCAACCCTCAGTACCTCAATGACCTCCTCCACCCTCAGTACCTCACTGACCTCCTCCACCCTCAGTACCTCACTGACCTCCTCCACCCCCACACTCAGTACCTCACTGACCTCCTCCACCCTCAGTACCTCAATGACCTCCTCCACCCTCAGTACCTCACTGACCTCCTCCACCCCCACACTCAGTACCTCACTGACCTCCTCAACCCTCAGTACCTCAATGACCTCCTCCACCATCAGTACATCACTGACCTCCTCCACCCTCAGTACCTCACTGACCTCCTCCACCCCCACACTCAGTACCTCACTGACCTCCTCCACCCTCAGTACCTCAATGACCTCCTCCACCCTCAGTACCTCACTGACCTCCTCCACCCCCACACTCAGTACCTCACTGACCTCATCCACCCCCACACTCAGTACCTCACTGACCTCCTCCACCCCCACACCTCAGTACCTCACTGACCTCCTCCACCCCCACACTCAGTACCTCACTGACCTCCTCCACCCCCACACTCAGTACCTCACTGACATCCTCCACCCTCAGTACCTCACTGACCTCCTCCACCCTCAGTACCTCACTGACCTCCTCCACCCCCACACTCAGTACCTCACTGACCTCCTCCACCCTCAGTACCTCACTGACCTCCTCCACCCTCAGTACCTCACTGACCTCCTCCACCCCCACACTCAGTACCTCACTGACCTCCTCCACCCCCACACTCAGTACCTCACTGACCTCCTCCACCCTCAGTACCTCACTGACCTCCTCCACCCTCAGTACCTCACTGACCTCCTCCACCCTCAGTACCTCACTGACCTCATCCACCCTCAGTACCTCACTGACCTCTTCCACCCTCAGTACATCACTGACCTCCTCCACCCCCACACTCAGTACCTCACTGACCTCCTCCACCCCCACACTCAGTACCTCACTGACCTCCTCCACCCCCACACTCAGTACCTCACTGACCTCCTCCACCCCCACACTCAGTACCTCACTGACCTCCTCCACCCCCTCACTCAGTACCTCACTGACCTCCTCCACCCCCACACTCAGTACCTCACTGACCTCCTCCACCCTCAGTACCTCACTGACCTCCTCCACCCCCACACTCAGTACCTCACTGACCTCCTCCACCATCAGTACCTAACTGACCTCCTCCACCCTCAGTACCTCACTGACCTCCTCCACCCCCACACTCAGTACCTCACTGACCTCCTCCACCCCCTCACTCAGTACCTCACTGACCTCCTCCACCCCCTCACTCAGTACCTCACTGACCTCCTCCACCCTCAGTACCTCACTGACCTCCTCCAACCCCACACTCAGTACCTCACTGACCTCCTCCACCATCAGTACCTAACTGACCTCCTCCACCCTCAGTACCTCACTGACCTCCTCCACCCCCACACTCAGTACCTCACTGACCTCCTCAACCCTCAGTACCTCAATGACCTCCTCCACCCTCAGTACCTCACTGACCTCCTCCACCCCCACACTCAGTACATCACTGACCTCCTCCACCCTCAGTACCTCAATGACCTCCTCCACCATCAGTACCTCACTGACCTCATCCACCCCCACACTCAGTACCTCACTGACCTCCTCCACCCCCACACTCAGTACCTCACTGACCTCCTCCACCCCCACACTCAGTACCTCACTGACATCCTCCACCCTCAGTACCTCACTGACCTCATCCACCCTCAGTACCTCACTGACCTCCTCCACCCCCACACTCAGTACCTCACTGACCTCCTCCACCATCAGTACCTCACTGACCTCATCCACCCTCAGTACCTCACTGACCTCCTCCACCCTCAGTACATCACTGACCTCATCCACCCCCACACTCAGTACCTCACTGACCTCCTCCACCCTCAGTACCTCACTGACCTCCTCCACCCTCAGTACCTCACTGACCTCCTCCACCCCCACACTCAGTACCTCACTGACCTCCTCCACCCCCACACTCAGTACCTCACTGACCTCCTCCACCCTCAGTACCTCACTGACCTCCTCCACCCTCATTACCTCACTGACCTCCTCCACCCTCAGTACCTCACTGACCTCCTACACACTCAGTACCTCACTGACCTCCTCCACACTCAGTACCTCACTGACCTCATCCACCCTCAGTACCTCACTGACCTCCTCCACCCTCAGTACCTCACCCTCCTCCACCCCACAGTACCTCACTGACCCTCCTCACCCCCACCAACTCCGTACCTCACTGACCTCACCACCCCCTCAGTACTCACTCCTCAGTACCTCACTGACCTCCTCCACCCTCAGTACCTCACTGACCTCATCCACCACTCAGTACCTCACTGACCTCCTCCACCCCCACAGTGACTCACTGACCTCCTCCCCACTCAGTACCTCACTGACCTCCTCCACCCTCAGTACCTCACTGACCTCCTCCACCCCCACAATCAGTACCTCACTGACCTCATCCACCCCCACCCTCAGTACCTCACTGACCTCCTCCACCCCCACACTCAGTACCTCACTGACCTCCTCCACCCCCACACTCAGTACCTCACTGACCTCCTCCACCCCCACACTCAGTACCTCACTGACCTCCTCCACCCCCACACTCAGTACCTCACTGACCTCCTCCACCCCCACACCTCAGTACCTCACTGACCTCCTCCACCCCCACACTCAGTACATCACTGACCTCCTCCACCCCCACACTCAGTACCTCACTGACCTCTTCCACCCTCAGTACCTCACGGACCTCCTCCACCCTCAGTACCTCACTGACCTCCTCCACCCTCAGTACCTCACTGACCTCCTCCACCCCCACACTCAGTACCTCACTGACCTCCTCCACCTTCAGTACCTCACTGACCTCCTCCACCCTCAGTACCTCACTGACCTCCTCCACCCCCACACTCAGTACCTCACTGACCTCCTCCACCCCCACCCTCAGTACCTCACTGACCTCCTCCACACTCAGTACCTCACTGACCTCCTCCACCCCCACACTCAGTACCTCACTGACCTCCTCCACCCCCACACTCAGTACCTCACTGACCTCCTCCACCCCCAAACTTCAGTACCTCACTGACCTCCTCCACCCCCACACTCAGTACCTCACTGACCTCCTCCACCCCCACACTCAGTACCTCACTGACCTCCTCCACCCCCACCCGCAGTACCTCACTGACCTCCTCCACCCCCACACTCAGTACCTCACTGACCTCCTCCACCCCCACACTCAGTACCTCACTGACCTCCTCCACCCCCACACTCAGTACCTCACTGACATCCTCCACCCCCACACTAGGTACCTCACTGACCTCCTCCACCCCCACACTCAGTACCTCACTGACCTCCTCCACCCCCACACCTCAGTACCTCACTGACCTCCTCCACCCCCACACTCAGTACCTCACTGACCTCCTCCACCCCCACACTCAGTACCTCACTGACCTCATCCACCCTCAGTACCTCACTGACATCCTCCACCCTCAGTACCTCACTGACCTCCTCCACCCCCACACTCAGTACCTCACTGACCTCCTCCACCCCCACACTCAGTACCTCACTGACCTCCTCCACCCCCACACTCAGTACCTCACTGACCTCCTCCACACTCAGTACCTCACTGACCTCCTCCACCCCCACACTCAGTACCTCACTGACCTCCTCCACCCCCACACTCAGTACCTCACTGACCTCCTCCACACTCAGTACCTCACTGACCTCCTCCACCCCCACACTCAGTACCTCACTGACCTCCTCCACCCCCACACCTCAGTACCTCACTGACCTCCTCCACCCCCACACCTCAGTACCTCACTGACCTCCTCCACCCCCACACTCAGTACCTCACTGACCTCCTCCACCCTCAGTACCTCACTGACCTCCTCCACACTCAGTACCTCACTGACCTCCTCCACCCACACCTCAGTACCTCACTGACCTCCTCCACCCCCACACTCAGTACCTCACTGACCTCCTCCACCCCCACACTCAGTACCTCACTGACCTCCTCCACCCCCACACTCAGTACCTCACTGACCTCCTCCACCCCCACACTCAGTACCTCACTGACCTCCTCCACCCCCACACTCAGTACCTCACTGACCTCCTCCACCCCCACCCTCAGTACCTCACTGACCTCCTCCACCCCCACACTCAGTACCTCACTGACCTCCTCCACCCACACCTCAGTACCTCACTGACCTCCTCCACCCCCACACTCAGTACCTCACTGACCTCCTCCACCCCCACACTCAGTACCTCACTGACCTCCTCCACCCACACCTCAGTACCTCACTGACCTCCTCCACCCCCACACTCAGTACCTCACTTACCTCCTCCACCCCCACACTCAGTACCTCACTGACCTCCTCCACCCCCACACTCAGTACCTCACTGACCTCCTCCACACTCAGTACCTCACTGACCTCCTCCACCCTCAGTACCTCACTGACCTCCTCCACCCCTCAGTACCTCACTGACCTCCTCCACACTCAGTACCTCACTGACCTCCTCCACCCCCACACTCAGTACCTCACTGACCTCCTCCACCCTCAGTACCTCACTGACCTCCTCCACCCTCAGTACCTCACTGACCTCCTCCACCCTCAGTACCTCACTGACCTCCTCCACACTCAGTACCTCACTGACCTCCTCCACCCTCAGTACCTCACTGACCTCCTCCACCCTCAGTACCTCAATGACCTCCTCCACCCTCAGTACCTCACTGACCTCCTCCACCCCCACACTCAGTACCTCACTGACCTCCTCCACCCCCACACTCAGTACCTCACTGACCTCCTCCACCCCCACACCTCAGTACCTCACTGACCTCCTCCACCCCCACACTCAGTACCTCACTGACCTCATCCACCCCCACACTCAGTACCTCACTGACCTCCTCCACCCCCACACTCAGTACCTCACTGACCTCCTCCACCATCAGTACCTCACTGACCTCCTCCACCCTCAGTACCTCACTGACCTCCTCCACCCTCAGTACCTCACTGACCTCCTACACCCCCACACTCAGTACCTCACTGACCTCCTCCACCATCAGTACCTCACTGACCTCCTCCACCCTCAGTACCTCACTGACCTCCTCCACCATCAGTACCTCACTGACCTCCTCCACCCTCAGTACCTCACTGACCTCCTCCACCCTCAGTACCTCACTGACCTCCTCCACCCCCACACTCAGTACCTCACTGACCTCCTCCACCCTCAGTACCTCACTGACCTCATCCACCCTCAGTACCTCACTGACCTCCTCCACCCTCAGTACCTCACTGACCTCCTACACACTCAGTACCTCACTGACCTCCTCCACCCTCAGTACCTCACTGACCTCCTCCACCCTCAGTACCTCACTGACCTCCTCCACCCTCAGTACCTCACTGACCTCTTCCACCCTCAGTACCTCACTGACCTCCTCCACCCCCACACTCAGTACTTCACTGACCTCCTCCACCCCCACACTCAGTACCTCACTGACCTCCTCCACCCCCACACTCAGTACCTCACTGACCTCCTCCACCCCCACACTCAGTACCTCACTGACCTCCTCCACCCTCAGTACCTCACTGACCTCCTCCACCCTCAGTACCTCACTGACCTCCTCCACCCCCACACTCAGTACCTCACTGACCTCCTCCACCATCAGTACATCACTGACCTCCTCCACCCTCAGTACCTCACTGACCTCCTCCACACTCAGTACCTCACTGACCTCCTCCACCCTCAGCACCTCACTGACCTCCTCCACCCTCAGTACCTCACTGACCTCCTCCACACTCAGTACCTCACTGACCTCCTCCACCCTCAGTACCTCACTGACCTCCTCCACACTCAGTACCTCACTGACCTCCTCCACCCTCAGCACCTCACTGACCTCCTCCACCCTCAGTACCTCACTGACCTCCTCCACCCCCACACTCAGTACCTCACTGACCTCCTCAACCCTCAGTACCTCAATGACCTCCTCCACCCTCAGTACCTCACTGACCTCCTCCACCCTCAGTACCTCACTGACCTCCTCCACCCCCACACTCAGTACCTCACTGACCTCCTCCACCCTCAGTACCTCAATGACCTCCTCCACCCTCAGTACCTCACTGACCTCCTCCACCCCCACACTCAGTACCTCACTGACCTCATCCACCCCCACACTCAGTACCTCACTGACCTCCTCCACCCCCACACCTCAGTACCTCACTGACCTCCTCCACCCCCACACTCAGTACCTCACTGACCTCCTCCACCCCCACACTCAGTACCTCACTGACATCCTCCACCCTCACCCTCAGTACCTCACTGACCTCCTCCACCCTCAGTACCTCACTGACCTCCTCCACCCCCACACTCAGTACCTCACTGACCTCCTCCACCATCAGTACCTCACTGACCTCCTCCACCCTCAGTACCTCACTGACCTCCTCCACCCTCAGTACCTCACTGACCTCCTCCACCCCCACACTCAGTACCTCACTGACCTCCTCCACCCTCAGTACCTCACTGACCTCCTCCACCCTCAGTACCTCACTGACCTCCTCCACCCCCACACTCAGTACCTCACTGACCTCATCCACCCCCACACTCAGTACCTCACTGACCTCCTCCACCCTCAGTACCTCACTGACCTCCTCCACCCTCAGTACCTCACTGACCTCCTCCACCCTCAGTACCTCACTGACCTCCTCCACCCTCAGTACCTCACTGACCTCCTCCACCCCCACACTCAGTACCTCACTGACCTCCTCCACCCCCACACTCAGTACCTCACTGACCTCCTACACCCCCACACTCAGTACCTCACTGACCTCCTCCACCCCCACACTCAGTACCTCACTGACCTCCTCCACCCCCACACTCAGTACCTCACTGACCTCCTCCACCCTCAGTACCTCACTGACCTCCTCCACCCTCAGTACCTCACTGACCTCCTCCACCCCCACACTCAGTACCTCACTGACCTCCTCCACCATCAGTACCTAACTGACCTCCTCCACCCTCAGTACCTCACTGACCTCCTCCACCCCCACACTCAGTACCTCACTGACCTCCTCAACCCTCAGTACCTCAATGACCTCCTCCACCCTCAGTACCTCACTGACCTCCTCCACCCTCAGTACCTCACTGACCTCCTCCACCCCCACACTCAGTACCTCACTGACCTCCTCCACCCTCAGTACCTCAATGACCTCCTCCACCCTCAGTACCTCACTGACCTCCTCCACCCCCACACTCAGTACCTCACTGACCTCCTCAACCCTCAGTACCTCAATGACCTCCTCCACCATCAGTACATCACTGACCTCCTCCACCCTCAGTACCTCACTGACCTCCTCCACCCCCACACTCAGTACCTCACTGACCTCCTCCACCCTCAGTACCTCAATGACCTCCTCCACCCTCAGTACCTCACTGACCTCCTCCACCCCCACACTCAGTACCTCACTGACCTCATCCACCCCCACACTCAGTACCTCACTGACCTCCTCCACCCCCACACCTCAGTACCTCACTGACCTCCTCCACCCCCACACTCAGTACCTCACTGACCTCCTCCACCCCCACACTCAGTACCTCACTGACATCCTCCACCCTCAGTACCTCACTGACCTCCTCCACCCTCAGTACCTCACTGACCTCCTCCACCCCCACACTCAGTACCTCACTGACCTCCTCCACCCTCAGTACCTCACTGACCTCCTCCACCCTCAGTACCTCACTGACCTCCTCCACCCCCACACTCAGTACCTCACTGACCTCCTCCACCCCCACACTCAGTACCTCACTGACCTCCTCCACCCTCAGTACCTCACTGACCTCCTCCACCCTCAGTACCTCACTGACCTCCTCCACCCTCAGTACCTCACTGACCTCATCCACCCTCAGTACCTCACTGACCTCTTCCACCCTCAGTACATCACTGACCTCCTCCACCCCCACACTCAGTACCTCACTGACCTCCTCCACCCCCACACTCAGTACCTCACTGACCTCCTCCACCCCCACACTCAGTACCTCACTGACCTCCTCCACCCCCACACTCAGTACCTCACTGACCTCCTCCACCCCCTCACTCAGTACCTCACTGACCTCCTCCACCCCCACACTCAGTACCTCACTGACCTCCTCCACCCTCAGTACCTCACTGACCTCCTCCACCCCCACACTCAGTACCTCACTGACCTCCTCCACCATCAGTACCTAACTGACCTCCTCCACCCTCAGTACCTCACTGACCTCCTCCACCCCCACACTCAGTACCTCACTGACCTCCTCCACCCCCTCACTCAGTACCTCACTGACCTCCTCCACCCCCTCACTCAGTACCTCACTGACCTCCTCCACCCTCAGTACCTCACTGACCTCCTCCACCCCCACACTCAGTACCTCACTGACCTCCTCCACCATCAGTACCTAACTGACCTCCTCCACCCTCAGTACCTCACTGACCTCCTCCACCCCCACACTCAGTACCTCACTGACCTCCTCAACCCTCAGTACCTCAATGACCTCCTCCACCCTCAGTACCTCACTGACCTCCTCCACCCCCACACTCAGTACATCACTGACCTCCTCCACCCTCAGTACCTCAATGACCTCCTCCACCATCAGTACCTCACTGACCTCATCCACCCCCACACTCAGTACCTCACTGACCTCCTCCACCCCCACACTCAGTACCTCACTGACCTCCTCCACCCCCACACTCAGTACCTCACTGACATCCTCCACCCTCAGTACCTCACTGACCTCATCCACCCTCAGTACCTCACTGACCTCCTCCACCCCCACACTCAGTACCTCACTGACCTCCTCCACCATCAGTACCTCACTGACCTCATCCACCCTCAGTACCTCACTGACCTCCTCCACCCTCAGTACATCACTGACCTCATCCACCCCCACACTCAGTACCTCACTGACCTCCTCCACCCTCAGTACCTCACTGACCTCCTCCACCCTCAGTACCTCACTGACCTCCTCCACCCCCACACTCAGTACCTCACTGACCTCCTCCACCCCCACACTCAGTACCTCACTGACCTCCTCCACCCTCAGTACCTCACTGACCTCCTCCACCCTCATTACCTCACTGACCTCCTCCACCCTCAGTACCTCACTGACCTCCTACACACTCAGTACCTCACTGACCTCCTCCACACTCAGTACCTCACTGACCTCATCCACCCTCAGTACCTCACTGACCTCCTCCACCCTCAGTACCTCACTGACCTCCTCCACCCTCAGTACCTCACTGACCTCCTCCACCCTCAGTACCTCACTGACCTCCTCCACCCCCACACTCAGTACCTCACTGACCTCCTCCACCCCCACACTCAGTACCTCACTGACCTCCTCCACCCCCACACTCAGTACCTCACTGACCTCCTCCACCCCCACACTCAGTACCTCACTGACCTCCTCCACCCTCAGTACCTCACTGACCTCCTCCACCCTCAGTACCTCACTGACCTCCTCCACCCCCACAATCAGTACCTCACTGACCTCATCCACCCCCACCCTCAGTACCTCACTGACCTCCTCCACCCCCACACTCAGTACCTCACTGACCTCCTCCACCCCCACACTCAGTACCTCACTGACCTCCTCCACCCCCACACTCAGTACCTCACTGACCTCCTCCACCCCCACACTCAGTACCTCACTGACCTCCTCCACCCCCACACCTCAGTACCTCACTGACCTCCTCCACCCCCACACTCAGTACATCACTGACCTCCTCCACCCCCACACTCAGTACCTCACTGACCTCTTCCACCCTCAGTACCTCACGGACCTCCTCCACCCTCAGTACCTCACTGACCTCCTCCACCCTCAGTACCTCACTGACCTCCTCCACCCCCACACTCAGTACCTCACTGACCTCCTCCACCTTCAGTACCTCACTGACCTCCTCCACCCTCAGTACCTCACTGACCTCCTCCACCCCCACACTCAGTACCTCACTGACCTCCTCCACCCCCACCCTCAGTACCTCACTGACCTCCTCCACACTCAGTACCTCACTGACCTCCTCCACCCCCACACTCAGTACCTCACTGACCTCCTCCACCCCCACACTCAGTACCTCACTGACCTCCTCCACCCCCAAACTTCAGTACCTCACTGACCTCCTCCACCCCCACACTCAGTACCTCACTGACCTCCTCCACCCCCACACTCAGTACCTCACTGACCTCCTCCACCCCCACCCGCAGTACCTCACTGACCTCCTCCACCCCCACACTCAGTACCTCACTGACCTCCTCCACCCCCACACTCAGTACCTCACTGACCTCCTCCACCCCCACACTCAGTACCTCACTGACATCCTCCACCCCCACACTCAGTACCTCACTGACCTCCTCCACCCCCACACTCAGTACCTCACTGACCTCCTCCACCCCCACACCTCAGTACCTCACTGACCTCCTCCACCCCCACACTCAGTACCTCACTGACCTCCTCCACCCCCACACTCAGTACCTCACTGACCTCATCCACCCTCAGTACCTCACTGACATCCTCCACCCTCAGTACCTCACTGACCTCCTCCACCCCCACACTCAGTACCTCACTGACCTCCTCCACCCCCACACTCAGTACCTCACTGACCTCCTCCACCCCCACACTCAGTACCTCACTGACCTCCTCCACACTCAGTACCTCACTGACCTCCTCCACCCCCACACTCAGTACCTCACTGACCTCCTCCACCCCCACACTCAGTACCTCACTGACCTCCTCCACACTCAGTACCTCACTGACCTCCTCCACCCCCACACTCAGTACCTCACTGACCTCCTCCACCCCCACACCTCAGTACCTCACTGACCTCCTCCACCCCCACACCTCAGTACCTCACTGACCTCCTCCACCCCCACACTCAGTACCTCACTGACCTCCTCCACCCTCAGTACCTCACTGACCTCCTCCACACTCAGTACCTCACTGACCTCCTCCACCCACACCTCAGTACCTCACTGACCTCCTCCACCCCCACACTCAGTACCTCACTGACCTCCTCCACCCCCACACTCAGTACCTCACTGACCTCCTCCACCCCCACACTCAGTACCTCACTGACCTCCTCCACCCCCACACTCAGTACCTCACTGACCTCCTCCACCCCCACACTCAGTACCTCACTGACCTCCTCCACCCCCACCCTCAGTACCTCACTGACCTCCTCCACCCCCACACTCAGTACCTCACTGACCTCCTCCACCCACACCTCAGTACCTCACTGACCTCCTCCACCCCCACACTCAGTACCTCACTGACCTCCTCCACCCCCACACTCAGTACCTCACTGACCTCCTCCACCCACACCTCAGTACCTCACTGACCTCCTCCACCCCCACACTCAGTACCTCACTTACCTCCTCCACCCCCACACTCAGTACCTCACTGACCTCCTCCACCCCCACACTCAGTACCTCACTGACCTCATCCACCCCCACACTCAGTACCTCACTGACCTCCTCCACCCCCACACTCAGTACCTCACTGACCTCCTCCACCCCCACACCTCAGTACCTCACTGACCTCCTCCACCCCCACACTCAGTACCTCACTGACCTCCTCCACCCCCACACTCAGTACCTCACTGACCTCATCCACCCTCAGTACCTCACTGACCTCCTCCACCCTCAGTACCTCACTGACCTCCTCCACCCTCAGTACCTCACTGACCTCCTCCACCCCCACACTCAGTACATCACTGACCTCCTCCACCCCCACACTCAGTACCTCACTGACCTCCTCCACCCCCACACTCAGTACCTCACTGACCTCCTCCACCCCCACACTCAGTACCTCACTGACCTCCTCCACCCCCACCCTCAGTACCTCACTGACCTCCTCCACCCCCACACTCAGTACCTCACTGACCTCCTCCACCCCCTCACTCAGTACCTCACTGACCTCCTCCTGCACCCCCACACTCAGTACCTCACTGACCTCCTCCACCCCCAGACTCAGTACCTCACTGACCTCCTCCACCATCAGTACCTCACTGACCTCCTCCACCCTCAGTACCTCACTGACCTCCTCCACCCTCAGTACCTCACTGACCTCCTCCACCCTCAGTACCTCACTGACCTCCTCCACCCCCACACTCAGTACCTCACTGACCTCCTCCACCCTCAGTACCTCACTGACCTCCTCCACCCCCACACTCAGTACCTCACTGACCTCCTCCACCCCCACACTCAGTACCTCACTGACCTCCTCCACCCCCACACCTCAGTACCTCACTGACCTCATCCACCCCCACACTCAGTACCTCACTGACCTCCTCCACCCCCACACCTCAGTACCTCACTGACCTCCTCCACCCCCACACATCAGTACCTCACTGACCTCCTCCACCTCCACACTCAGTACCTCACTGACCTTCTCCACACTCAGTACCTCACTGACCTCCTCCACCCCCACACTCAGTACCTCACTGACCTCCTCCACCCCCACACTCAGTACCTCACTGACCTCCTCCACCCACACCTCAGTACCTCACTGACCTCCTCCACCCACACCTCAGTACCTCACTGACCTCATCCACCCACACCTCAGTACCTCACTGACCTCCTCCACCCTCAGCACCTCAGTACCTCACTGACCTCCTCCACCCACACCTCAGTACCTCACTGACCTCCTCCACCCTCAGCACCTCAGTACCTCACTGACCTCCTCCACCCCCACACTCAGTACCTCACTGACCTCCTCCACCCCCTCACTCAGTACCTCACTGACCTCCTCCACCCACACACTCAGTACATCACTGACCTCCTCCACCCCCACACTCAGTACCTCACTGACCTCCTCCACCCCCACACTCAGTACCTCACTGACCTCCTCCACCCTCAGCACATCAGTACCTCACTGACCTCCTCCACCCCCACACCTCAGTACCTCACTGACCTCCTCCACCCACACACTCAGTACCTCACTGACCTCCTCCACCCTCAGTACCTCACTGACCTCCTCCACCCTCAGTACCTCACTGACCTCCTCATCCACCCCCACACTCAGTACCTCACTGACCTCCTCCACCCTCACACCTCAGTACCTCACTGACCTCCTCCACCCCCACACTCAGTACATCACTGACCTCCTCCACCATCAGTACCTCACTGACCTCCTCCACCCTCAGTACCTCACTGACCTCCTCCACACTCAGTACCTCACTGACCTCATCCACCCACACCTCAGTACCTCACTGACCTCCTCCACCCCCACACTCAGTACCTCACTGACCTCCTCCACCCCCACACATCAGTACCTCACTGACCTCCTCCACCCCCACACATCAGTACCTCACTGACCTCCTCCACACTCAGTACCTCACTGACCTCCTCCACCCCCACACATCAGTACCTCACTGACCTCCTCCACCCTCAGTACCTCACTGACCTCCTCCAGCCCCACCCTCAGTACCTCACTGACCTCCTCCACCCCCACACTCAGTACCTCACTGACCTCCTCCACCCCCACACTCAGTACCTCACTGACCTCCTCCACCCACACCTCAGTACCTCACTGACCTCCTCCACCCCCACACTCAGTACCTCACTGACCTCCTCCACCCCCACACTCAGTACCTCACTGACCTCATCCACCCCCACACTCAGTACCTCACTGACCTCCTCCACCCCCACACTCAGTACCTCACTGACCTCCTCCACCCCCACACTCAGTACCTCACTGATCTCCTCCACCCCCACACTCAGTACCTCACTGACCTCCTCCACACTCAGTACCTCACTGACCTCCTCCACCCCCACACCTCAGTACCTCACTGACCTCCTCCACACTCAGTACCTCACTGACCTCCTCCACCCCCACACCTCAGTACATCACTGACCTCCTCCACCCCCACACTCAGTACCTCACTGACCTCCTCCACCCCCACACTCAGTACCTCACTGACCTCCTCCACCCCCACACTCAGTACCTCACTGACCTCCTCCACCCCCACACTCAGTACCTCACTGACCTCCTCCACCCCCACACCTCAGTGACTCACTGACCTCCTCCTGCACCCCCACAATCAGCACCTCACTGACCTCCTCCACCCCCACACTCAGTACCTCACTGACCTCCTCCACACCCACCCTCAGTACCTCACTGACCTCCTCCACCCCCACCCCATCAGTACCTCACTGACCTCCTCCACCCCTACACTCAGTACCTCACTGACCTCCTCCTGCACCCCCACAATCAGCACCTCACTGACCTCCTCCACCCCCACACTCAGTACCTCACTGACCTCCTCCACACCCACCCTCAGTACCTCACTGACCTCCTCCACACCCACCCTCAGTACCTCACTGACCTCCTCCACCCCCACCCCATCAGTACCTCACTGACCTCCTCCACCCCCACACTCAGTACCTCACTGACCTCCTCCACCCCCACACTCAGTACCTCACTGACCTCCTCCACCCACACCTCAGTACCTCACTGACCTCCTCCACCCCCACACTCAGTACCTCACTGACCTCCTCCACCCCCACACTCAGTACCTCACTGACCTCCTCCACCCTCAGCACCTCAGTACCTCACTGACCTCCTCCACCCCCACACTCAGTACCTCACTGACCTCCTCCACCCCCACACGCAGTACCTCACTGACCTCCTCCACCCTCAGTACCTCACTGACCTCCTCCACCCTCAGTACCTCACTGACCTCCTCCACCCCCACACTCAGTACCTCACTGACCTCCTCCACCCCCACACCTCAGTACCTCACTGACCTCCTCCACCCCCACACTCAGTACCTCACTGACCTCCTCCACCCCCACCCTCAGTACCTCACTGACCTCCTCCACCCCCACACTCAGTACCTCACTGACCTCATCCACCCCCACACTCAGTACCTCACTGACCTCCTCCACCCCCACACTCAGTACCTCACTGACCTCCTCCACCCCCACACCTCAGTACCTCACTGACCTCATCCACCCCCACACATCAGTACCTCACTGACCTCCTCCACCCCCACCCTCAGTACCTCACTGACCTCCTCCACCCTCAGCACCTCAGTACCTCACTGACCTCCTCCACCCCCACACTCAGTACCTCACTGACCTCCTCCACCCCCACACTCAGTACCCCACTGACCTCCTCCACCCCCACACTCAGTACCTCACTGACCTCCTCCACCCTCAGTACCTCACTGACCTCCTCCACCCTCAGTACCTCACTGACCTCCTCCACCCCCACACTCAGTACCTCACTGACCTCCTCCACCCCCACCCTCAGTACCCCACTGACCTCCTCCACCCCCACACTCAGTACCTCACTGACCTCCTCCACCCCCACACTCAGTACCTCACTGACCTCCTCCACCCCCACACCTCAGTACCTCACTGACCTCCTCCACCCCCACACTCAGTACCTCACTGACCTCCTCCACCCCCACACTCAGTACCTCACTGACCTCCTCCACCCCCTCAGTACCTCACTGACCTCCTCCACCCCCACACTCAGTACCTCACTGACCTCCTCCACCCCCACACTCAGTACCTCACTGACCTCCTCCACCCCCACACTCAGTACCTCACTGACCTCCTCCACCCCCACACTCAGTACCTCACTGACCTCCTCCACCCTCAGTACCTCACTGACCTCCTCCACCCCCTCACTCAGTACCTCACTGACCTCCTCCACCCCCACACTCAGTACCTCACTGACCTCCTCCACCCCCACACTCAGTACCTCACTGACCTCCTCCACCCCCACACTCAGTACCTCACTGACCTCCTCCACCCTCAGCACCTCAGTACCTCACTGACCTCCTCCACCCTCAGTACCTCACTGACCTCCTCCACCCTCAGCACCTCAGTACCTCACTGACCTCCTCCACCCCCTCAGTACCTCACTGACCTCCTCCACCCCCACACTCAGTACCTCACTGACCTCCTCCACCCCCACACTCAGTACCTCACTGACCTCCTCCACCCCCACACTCAGTACCTCACTGACCTCCTCCACCCCCACACTCAGTACCTCACTGACCTCCTCCACCCTCAGTACCTCACTGACCTCCTCCACCCCCACACTCAGTACCTCACTGACCTCCTCCACCCCCACACTCAGTACCTCACTGACCTCCTCCACCCCCACCCTCAGTACCTCACTGACCTCATCCACCCTCAGTACCTCACTGACCTCCTCCACCCCCACACTCAGTACCTCACTGACCTCCTCCACCCCCACACTCAGTACCTCACTGACCTCCTCCACCCTCAGTACCTCACTGACCTCCTCCACCTCCACCCTCAGTACCTCACTGACCTCCTCCACCCCCACACCTCAGTACCTCACTGACCTCCTCCACCCCCACCCTCAGTACCTCACTGACCTCCTCCACCCCCACACTCAGTACCTCACTGACCTCTTCCACCCCCACACTCAGTACCTCACTGACCTCCTCCACCCTCACCCTCAGTACCTCACTGACCTCATCCTCCCTCAGTACCTCACTGACCTCCTCCACCCCCACACCTCAGTACCTCACTGACCTCCTCCACCCCCACACTCAGTACCTCACTGACCTCCTCCACCCCCACACTCAGTACCTCACTGACCTCCTCCACACTCAGTAACTCACTGACCTCCTCCACCCCCACACTCAGTACCTCACTGACCTCCTCCACCCCCACACCTCAGTACCTCACTGACCTCCTCCACCCCCACACTCAGTACCTCACTGACCTCCTCCACCCCTACACTCAGTACCTCACTGACCTCCTCCACCCCCACACTCAGTACCTCACTGACCTCATCCACCCCCACACTCAGTACCTCACTGACCTCCTCCACCCCCACACTCAGTACCTCACTGACCTCCTCCACCCTCACACTCAGTCACGGTCCCTGCGATCCACAGACACTGGTCAGCTCTCCATTCCCCGAACCAGACTGCGGACGTTCGGGGACAGAGCTTTCAGTGTGGCAGCTCCCACCCTCTGGAACTCCCTCCCTGCAGAACTCTGCAACACCCCAATTCTGGACTCATTCAAAAAACTCCTCAAAACCACCTCTTCAACAGAGAGAGAGGAATATAGAGAGAGCTAGACAGAGAGATAGACAGAGATAGATGGAGAGAGAGAGATTATTAAAAGTGTTATGCGGAAGGTAAGTGTGTGGGTGTATACACCCATCTAACCCTCTTATCTCTCCCGATGGACAATAAATATGGTGTCTGTGTCACTGTGTGTGTTGCCCCAAACGTTTCCCCCCCCCAATGCCACATACAATAATTACACTTCAGAATTCATCCCATCATTATGGTGCAAGTCGATCTTTGCCTCATCTGTCCATAGGATGTTGTTCCAGAACTGTACAGGCTTTTCTTTTGTATTTTTTATTTGTTTTGGCTAACTCTAATCTGGTCTTCCTGTTGTTGAGGTTCACCAATGGTTTACATCCGGTTGTGAACGGTCCTGAACTGACCAGTCACTGCTGAGGGCGAACATTATTGACCACCATTGTACCCAAGGAGCGTCTGCTCCTAAAGCGATCCCAGACGGGCGCTGACAGTGGGGGAAGGTGACACAAGAAGACGAAGAAGTCCATTGTTTTGACGAGAGCCTCTGAATGAATGGGAGCAGACGGCCATTTTGGATGATCATACAGAATCATGCGGTACACACATTACAAAAACCTTAATTTTCGATGGGATTTTTATAAACTTTGGACCTGTACTACATAATACTTCAGGCTATGGGACCGTTATGTTTTCCAGCTCCTACCTCTCAGCTGGAACTTAAAAAAGGCCTCTGGCCACCAGTAAAGAGAAATGTGAGTACAACACACTTTGTACTCTACTTGTACTCAAACCTCTGTTACTCTATTTCATTAGCACTAAAAAAAATTCTTTATTGTGTAAGACACTTCACAATGTTACCTTTCAAAAGACACCAGCCTTATGCATGTGCTATAAGTATAAAGTATAATACATCACAAATGACTTTGGGTATGCAATTGTCAAAAAAAAACTAAAAACTAGACGCATTTTTGCCCAATCCTTAAGTGGTTAATAGTGTACCAAACTGTTGATTTGGCCACACCTAATGTGTCTTCTATTCTATCTCTCTGGTGGGTTTGTTTAGATTATTCAGCCTAATGATGGTTTGCTTCACTGATAGTGACTGCTCTTTGGACTCCATGTTGAGAGTTGCCAGCAACAGATTCCCAATGCGATGCCACACTTGAAATGCCCTCTAGACCGTTTATCTGCTCCTTGTAAATGAATAATAAGGGGATAACACACACCTGGCCATGGACCAGCTCAGCAGCCAATTGTCCAATTAATTGTGATGCCTTTAAAAAAGGGGGAGGCAAATATTTAATTCATACACCTTTCACCTGATTTGGATGTAAATACCCTCAAATTAAAGCTGAAAGTCTGCACTTAAAGCACATTACATCGTGATTGTTTCATTTCAAATCCGTTGTGGTGGTGTACAGAGCCAACAATTTGAAATACAAATTGTGTTGACGTCCAAATATTTATGGACCTGACTGCATGCGTGTGTGTGTGTGTGTGTGTGTGTGTGTGTGTGTGTGTGTGTGTGTGTGTGTGTGTGTGTGTGTGTGTGTGTGTGTGTGTGTGTGTGTGTGTGTGTGTGTGTGTGTGCATGTGCGTGTGTGTGTGTGCGTGTGTGTCCATGTGTGTGTGTGTGTGTGTGTGTATGTATGTGTGATTTAAGGATGTGATTTAAAGTGTAACATAATGGCTACTCACATAGAGGCTACTCAAAAGTTATGTTGGCATGATAATCGATTACATATTGCATTCTCTAAACGTTGGATACTTTTAACATAATATCTGCTGGGCCCACAGCCAGATGGACCGCAGTCACAGTGAAGTCTGCACTCATACCGTTTAAAATATAAACACGAATGTGTCTAACTCTGAACATAAAGCTATACGTTCAATATCTGTGCCTTCAAGCTTTCAACGCGGCACCATTAGGAATCCACCGTTACCACAAATCACTGCAGATATGGATTCTGAGTCCAAAACATTCAAGGGAAAATCCACCCTAAAATAGAAATCACATATATCATTCCTATAATATTGTTAGGTTCAAGAACCATTGTGACGAAGAACCATAATAACTCCATTTTGAAATGTTTTGCACAGCCCGTGTATTTGCAGTTGTAAAGTCAATCCAAATCATTTGAAGTGTGAATAATATATCAGAAGAAAATATTCAAGCTCTACTGTCTTTAACTATGAATGCACACAACGCTCTAACTTACCATCTTTAGATAATAAAGTACTCAACCTTTACTGTCTTTAACTAGGAATGAACACAACACTCTAACTTACCATCTTTAGATAATAAAGTACTCAACTTCTACTGTCTTTAACTATGAATGAACACAACACTCTAACTCACCATCTTTATATAATAAAGTACTCAACCTCTACTGTCTTTAACTAGGAATGAACACAACACTCTAACTTACTATCTTTAGATAATAAAGTATTCAACCTCTACTGTCTTTAACACATCCTGTGCCAAAAACGAGTTTACTCGTTATTGCCCGCTAATCTAATAACGCCAACAACGAGTTTACTCGTTTTTATGATCGTTATTTCCTTTATTCACTATTGACATTCATAATTCATCCAGGAAGGCTCCAGGAGCCAGCTGGACTCTGTCTTATATTTCAACGCCTCAATACCGCCACCTGGTGGATTTCGGGCAAGTTGCACTCCACTCTAAACCGGCTGTGGCTTTTTTTTATGGTCCATTTGCATGTTCTGGTATCTGATTCTAGGGACATCTATGGATCTCAGGGAATGTATTCCCAGTGTCAGAAATACTGTGTATGTTACTAGGCTTGAGTAAATTGTAATGAACCAAATGAGAATATCAACTCAAAAATTGACCAGACCTGAAAAATCTAAGCAAATGAATAAATGGAAGATGATTAAACAGAAGGTTTTGATACAGTACTGAATCCTGCCATTCGGACACATGCTATTTGAAATATGATTATATGATATAGAACAGGGGTGGGCAACTTTGTATATGGTGAGGGCCACAAAATGTCCACAATCAATCTGGGGGGCCGCATTGTTTATCGGCAGTCCCGCCAGTAGTACCCCATCACTCAAATAGCCCTAATAGTCACAAGGTATATAAACAATTATAATTTGTTGTAACATTGTTTTTATTCCATTTCAAATGCATTTAGTAATGCAATTTCAACTTTATGAATTTATAAACAGCTGAATTTAAAAGTATTGCTGTGTAACCCCAAATATATACAAAAATTATCAATTATAATTAAGGCTTCTAATAAAATAAATGTATGAACTTAAAGCCCACTGCTCAACAAACACAAAGCAGCATTCCTGCTGCATTTCACTACAACAGTAAATCAAAAGTGCAATAATAAATGATTTTGTTAAATGTATAAACTTTTATCCTGCTACTAAACAAAACATTATAACACTGAAATGCATGTTATGGATATGAAGCACTCAGGAATGTTTTGTTTAGTAGCAGGATAAAAGTGTATACATTTAACAAAATCATTTATTATTGCACTTTTGATTTACTGTTGTAGTGAAATGCAGCAGGAATGCTGCTTTGTGTTTGTGTTATTAGTGTTATCTGAACACTACAAAAGTAAACAAGTAAAGTGCAAGTAAAGTAAAGTGCAATACTACATGCCTCCCATTGACCCTTTATCAAACTGGCATGACATTCACCCTCGCCCCACAGTGGGTCAATAATGGTTATAATAATAATAATAATAATAATAATAATAATAATAATAATAATAATAATAATAATAATAATAATAATAATAATAATAATAATAATAATAATAATAATAATAATAATAATAATAATAATAATAATAATAATAATGGTCCCCTCTCTACACCTCTCCATCATCTCCCCCCCCTCTCTACATCTCTTCATCATCTCGTCCCCCCTCTATACACCTCTTCATCATCTCCTTCCCCCCCTCTACACCTCTTCATCATCTCCTCCTCCCCCCTGTCTTTAATGAGACACTTGTGGTCTCTCCATTTAGCGCACAATAGCAGGAATGTCAACTTCAATGTTTGTGCATGCAATCTGCATCAGATGAAATAATGTTTCATCCGACAGCCTGTTTCTCTACTTTGACTTGATGTGCTTCATGTTTGAGAAATTGCTCTCACATATGTATGTGCTCCCAAACATACTGGCCATAGAGAGGGCAAAGTCCCTGAGGAGTGGGAAGCGGGGCTCAGGTAGCAGTTTCCAAAACGAAATTCCCCTCTCATTTATCTTTGCTTGAAAAAAAGGATCTGACTGTAGCTCGCACAGTTCAAGCTGCAACGGTGGGGGCTGCTCTGACACCGTAGCGGTGAGGGGGCCGGCAAACAGCGCTATCCTTGACTGCATGCCGTTGAAATCTTCAAACCGATCATTGAATTGCATTTGCAGTGTTTCAATGTCGCTCCTGTACTTTCCGACGGCTCAGCCATCGGATTTCTGTGTGTAGCTGCAAGTCGCCATAATCAGTGTCCATCTCTTCCAAAAAGGAGACAAACTTTCTATGGTTTAGTGACCTGTTGCCTCCACGAATTAGATTGGTAACCTTGGTAACCAAATCCATAACATGGCTGTAGTAGTCAAGCTTCTTGGCACAGAGAGCCTCCTATATCAGATTAAAAAAAAGAAAAACGATTTTTAACGACTCTCGCATATAATTTGACTACACTCGACTCGCATTGGTCATTATAGTGACGCACAATAGATGGAAATTATGTTAGCGAACTTACCTGATGTATAATGCAGTGCAGCATTGGACACTCAACGCCACTCTGCCTTAGAAGCCCGGCGAATCCTGTGCGTTTTCCTTTCATTGCCGGTGCGCCTGTAACTGTTCCGCAACAGTAAGTGACTTCCGGGGTAGGCCTGATTGGCCCCGACAGGCACGTGACGCGGCAAACTCAGTACGCGCAACGAGGCTGCTGAGAGCTGTCGCGCGGAAATAGGCTGTCTATTGCCATTCTCTAACACAAACTCTAACCTTAACCAGCTCCTTAACAGCGCCTAAACTTAACCGTTCTAACCTTAACCAACTCCGAAACAATGCCTAACCTTAACCTTAACCTTAACCATGCCTAACCTTAACCATGCCTAACCTTAACCGGCGAAAGAATACATGTTAAAAAAAAAATCATGTTAAAAAAAATAAATTTGATGGGATTCGAACTCGTCAACAACGGACCGCAGGATCGCAGGACCGCTGCTCTGCCAGGTGAGCTGAAGCGCCGAATGAAAGTCATAGCGGATTTGGACGGTTACATCATTCCGCAAGCTCTGCCGCTCCGCGGAGCGGAGCGTGCCGCGCGGCAGAGAAAGTTGCGCGTCACGTGCCTGTCGGGGCCAATCAGGCCTACTGTACCCCGGAAGTCACTTACTGTTGCGGATAAGCTATAAGCTGCGGGTGCTCCATCGGTAACAACAGCCGACAGTTTATCAAACCCCCCATATTGCTGCACGGCACTTTCAACAGCGTTTCATATGTCCACACTAGGGCTGACCCCTATTAGTCAAATAGTCGACTAATCGATCGAAAGGAGCCATAGTCGACTACCAACTCTTCTTAGTCGAATACAATACAAAAAAATAAAAAAAATAAAAAAATAAAAAAAATAAAAAATATTATAATTTTTATTTATTTTTTTTATATTGGCCTGGGGCCGCATGGAACGTCGGTGAGGGCCGCATGCGGCCCGCAGGCCGCCAGTTGCCCCTCCCTGATATAGAATATCAGGCCTAAAATGGTTATGCGATTAAAATGTGATTAATTATATTAATTAATTACAAATCCTGTAATTAATTAGATAAAAAAAATTAATCGCCTGACAGCACTAATAATAACGTTTGTAAACATTATTTCCCTGAAAACATGAAACGGAGTCACTCTGAGGGACTCATTTGTGAATATGAATAAATATATCAAAAATAAAGTATGATAATCCTTAGTATTGCATATATAAAGTGTTATAAGAGGAAAACTGGATCACTGGAGCACTGTTTACAACTAGAAATTATTTGTTTGGTTTGGTGTGTCAGTAAGGCCCGCAGAATTATCAACGACCCAATGGCTGAATTGGAGTGGGACGGTCACGTGACCCAAATCAGCCAATGGGAGCGAGGGTCTGGAGAGTGTGGGTCCGCAAAGTGTCGCGGTCCTGAGAGGGTCGGTGCTGTGGTCCTGCAGCTGGATGCATCTCCAGCCGAGGCTGCCGAGCAGCTCACTCGAGTCTCGCGAGTCGCGCTGCCTGTCACCTGTCCGAGCGAGGCCGGGGCAGCTGTGTGTGTGACGTCAGTCACTCGAGTAGTCAGAAGAAAGACCGCCAATATTACTGATACAAGTTGTTTAGCTAGCTAAGAAAAAACAAGGAAATGGAGGCAAAAAAAAGAGACTTTGCTCATATAACAGAGACTGGGACAAGAAGTATACGTGGCTGAGATCCGTTTCAGATGATCCCCAAAAGGTAGAATGCAGGATCTGCCACTGACAGGAGCTTCGCCATCACCCATGGAGGAGAGGGGGACGTCACGTATAGTTGTTCAGAGGAGCGCCTCTTCAGCAAGTCTGGCCCGACTATTATTGAGAACTGAATCAATCAGAGGGTCGGTTTGTTATAATAACAGAATACACAGGGAGTATCGCCGGGACACTGTCCAGAGGGAAGGGGGCAATAGAATCCGGAGGCTAATATCCCCAAAACCGGAGGTGAGTTTAATAAGATTAATAACAAAATTAGCTATATATAGCCTACCGTCTGCGTCGAATATGAAATAAAGGCATTTAAATAATAAATAAATGTATTTAATTTTAATTAGCAATAAAAAAAAACTTAAATACTTTAGCTGACAAAATTAACACTGATACTACTACTACTATTACTACTACTACTACTACTACTACTACTACTACTACTACTACTACTACTACTACTACTACTACTACTACTACTACTACTACTACTACTATGATTGATTGATTTCTTTCTTTGCCTTGTTTACACTACTATTATTATTATTATTATTATTATTATTATTATTATTATTATTATTATTATTATTATTATTATTAAATATTATTATTATTATTATTATTATTATTATTATTATTATTATTATTATTATTATTATTATTATTATTATTAATACTACTACTACTACTACTGCTATTAATAGCAGCAGGTACAGGTGAATAAGTGGTTCTGGAGTAGAACATGGAGACATATGGTGAGTCTCTAACGTCTCTGGGTGGGGTGAGGTCCAGACCTTGGAGGCTGCCCTGTGTGGGGGGGGGGGGGGGCTCTGTAGATGTGAGGGACCCAAGAGGTTGTCAGGGGGTGAGAGGTTGTGCAGGTGAGGATGGTAATGAGTGTGTAATTGGTCCAGAGGGAGGCCAGGGGGTGATGTGGTGTCAGGATGGGGTGTTAATAGTGCTGACTCCATCAATTACCTTCAGTGGGGGTCAACACGTAGAGTCATTTGGAGTCACTGGGGGACGGGGTTCTAAGATAGAATACATGTTTCACTATTAGAGAGATCTAACGTCTTGCTACGTGTCAAAAATGCAAAAAATAAACTGCCATGGTTCATGGTATCAGATATTTATATTATTATTATTTTTAGATTATATATTAGATTTAGATTATTAGATCATATATTGTAACTATTTATTGTAGGGCAAATATAACTGAGAGGGCATACATACCCTCATCTCGCACCTTGTTGCCCATATGCACATATCCATATTGTTTGCACTGCTTTTTTACTACCTGTACCACCCCTCCCCCATTCTGCTATGATGCCTTAATGCCCCCAAGGGGATCAATAAAGGAATATCTTATCTTATCTTATTAGGGAGATTCCTCTAAATCACTATCCAACTGTAACCTTCCTTGGAATAATACAGTACCTTCCAGTTGACCAGGTGCAATCCATTCAGATATACAACTACTTGTTTAAAATGTGTCATAATTAAGTATATACAACCAACCACTAGGTAATTATAATTCATATTACATTATGTCACCCCGCCGGTCCTATTGGACCGGCCATCGGACTTTCAACACCACTCATGAACAATACCCTATTGCATTTGTGCCTGTCTATGTTTATTAATTTGGTCTCTGTCATACTCACTAATCTGTTGTCTGTGTATCTGATGTCTGTGTTGTGCCCCATTGTCTAGTCTAGTGATGTCTCCCCTGTGTCTGTATCTATGTGTTATTTAGTCTCCTCATGTTTCAGTATGTTACCCCAGGCTGTTTCAGTCTTTTCCACGCAGCTGTGTCTTGTTCCCAATCACCCTCATGTGTCAATTAGTCTGTGTATATTAGTGTTGTCTGTCCTGCCTTCCTGTGCTGGATCATTGTTCATGTTACCCTCATCCTGTGTGCTGTCAACCTTTTGTTTCTCCGTTCTTATCAGTGAGTCAGTTTTGTATTGTTTGCCACGTTAAAGTAAAGTGCTTATTACTTTCATCCACGACTCGTGCTTCATCTATTTCATCCTCCACTACCTCTCCTCGTGTTAAGTCTGCATTCCGGGTTCTACTCATCTCTACCACCGACATGCCAACGAAACGTTCCAGGAATCGTAACAACATTCAACCCATTCCTCCAATCACATCTGTCACACAAAGTTTGTCCGAGGGAAGCAACCGATGTGATTGGAGGATCAAGAAAAGAGGGTGGTGATTGAGATAGGAATGTCAGTCGTGTCTAGGCTGGTAAAGATATGCCTCCAAAAGTGTGTAAACGGAAGTACAGGAAGTACCGGCTACAGGCTTTCCGGTTTCGACAAAATAATGATAGAAACGTGTGAAGTGCACAATATTTCCTCGTTTAAGCCACTGCAACGGCTTTGCCTGAAGAATTTACTACATGCCCGGGACGTTCTAGCTTGTTTGCAGACAGGATTCAGGAAAAGTTTGGTCCGTTCGGAGGCAGCTTCCATACACCGGAAATTCTACATTCATACACACTTTCGGCCGCAGTTCTTTACCAAGCTTTATCTCACGCAGTGTTAATTTTGGCAGCTATTTTCATTTTAGTTTTAGTCTTAGTCATGTGTCAAGTGCTCCTTTTTCATTTGCATCATATTTAGTCATCTTCATTTATTTTTCGTTTTTGGCAACTAAATGTCTGAGCATTTTAGTCTTAGTCAGTTTTTGTCTCAATTTTGTCTTTTTTGTTTTAGTCTAGATTTTGTAGACGAAAACGGATGACATTTTTGTCTATTTTTAGTTAATGTACAAA
Source organism: Notolepis coatsorum (assembly GCF_963971535.1). NCBI lineage: Eukaryota > Metazoa > Chordata > Actinopteri > Aulopiformes > Paralepididae > Notolepis > Notolepis coatsorum. The sequence goes on along the minus strand of NC_140178.1, from coordinate 116,922,507 downwards.
AAATTATATATATATATATTATATAAATTATAAAACTTTTTTTTCTTTTCTTTTTTACGGCTACTGTTTTATATATACTGTTTTTTAGTAATAACTAGAAAGTAATGGTATTTATTCAACAACAGGTGATTGTATAGATTAGTATTAGTATCATTAAAAGTTATATGCTCAACTATGCTTCACCCACGGAAAGGTTGTTGGCACATTGGTTCCACACGGACTTGAGACTCCGCCTCAGACTCTTATCATTTGACACTAAAAGCTAAACATTGTCACTAATTTCATTAATTGTGTGCGAGAGGTCGATCAGTTAGCCACATTACCGTGAGCTAGGTTAGCCACTAGCTAACGCGAGCTAGATGGAAATACAAACAATGTAACGTTACTGGTGAAAAAGTGATTTACCTTGGAATACTCCTTTGCCAACTTGCTGTACTTTGCTTGCAGGTCTGCAGCTGGATTATGAATAGTCCCAACTTTAGCCAAGGTAACGTTAAGCTAAAACTAGCTTTTCAAATAGCTCCATCTAATGCTAATAACACAGAGCTCCCTGTCACACTACTCTACTGGGTACGATGGCATTAAGAAAAGTTATAATTATTTTGTCTCGTCTTGTTTTAGT
>NC_140178.1:116916885-116919385 GCF_963971535.1 Notolepis coatsorum | reverse complement strand
TCGGATGGTTGCTAAATGCTCAAAATAGAGGAGACAAACTAACTGCACTCCAATATATGCCAATAACATTCAGTTTTGTGGTATATAATCCTGAGTAATACGATTTTTTTAAATTAATAATCAGGAAGTAATTTGCTTGCAGAAACCTAGACGCCTTTGGGAAGTGTAGTTTTGAAAAATTCCAACGCTCTGGATGTCCTCTTCTCAAAATGACTACATTCACTGACAGCCGGTAATTAAAAATGGCAGATTTCCGCGATAACAACACATTTATAAAAACTAAAATCTAACTAATAAAACGTTAACATATTAGTAAACAAACATATTGATGAAAATATACATTATAACTGCTGTTGTGACATGGTTATGATGTTTATTCTAGAATAAGTAAAAAAAAATACGATAATTATGTCAGACAGTGTAGAGAGCTTGATTTATGACGTGATGTCATTTTGGGACCGGTACCCGTCGGGTGGAAGAGGTTAAACATGGGAGATGAGAGAAAGACTGGCCCCCAGTGGCTGCGTGAGGTAACTGCACCTTCTTTAAACATGGGAGATGAGAGAAATACTGGCTCCCGGTGGCCATGCGATGCAACTGCACCTCGTTTAAACATGGGAGAGGAGAGAAATATTTGCCCCCGGTGGTCGCGTGTGATAACTGCACGTCGTTTAAACATGGGAGAGGAGAGGAAGTCATTTCTTCAAGATGGGTCACTCTGGACACTGTTTTACACTTGTGTCGTTCTCATTTTACGCTCTAGAAATGAGACCGGAGACGTTTATGGATTTACCCCCGACCTCGTACATGACCTCGTGTGTCATGCATCACTGCTGGGAGGGGTTTATCTCGCTCTGCTGAAAACGGCCCAAAACTGCTAAAGAAGGCTATATTTATTTAAAGTTACCTATTCCTTCTTCCCTCTTGTTATTTATATATTCTAGTTTATATTGTAGATGTATTTATCTATTGTAGTTTTATTTATCTACTGCAGTTTATATTGTAGTTTTATTTATCTATTGTAGTTTATATATTCGTTTTATGTATCTATTTTTTGTATATTGTAGTTGTATTTATCTATTGTAGTTTATATTGCAGTTTTATTCATCTATTGTAATTTATATTGTAGATGTATTTAATTATCTATTGTAGTTTATATTGTAGATTTATTTATCTATTGTAGTGTATGTCAGTTTTATTTATCTATTGTAGTTTATATAGTAGTTTTATTTATCTATGATTTGTATATTGTAGTTTTATTTATCTATTGTAATTTATATTGTATTATTTAAATTGATTTTATTGTTTTTTTAAGGTTCAACAACAACATTATATACATACATACAAACATAACTTCAATACATGACTACATATAACCACACAGTACCTAAAATAAATGGGAAAAAAAGTAGAAAAAAGTAGACGAAAAGAAAAAAAAGAAAAGTAATAATAATAATAAAAGAAAATTGCATCGTTCGTATACAGGTTGTCACTTGCCATACAGAAATTGCCTATCTAATAAATCACTGTCTTATGCCTAAGCATCCTCAGCCGGGAATTTTAGATTCAAATAATCTAAAAATGGCTGCCAAATTTGGAAAGATTTCTGGGTAGAGCCCCTGGTGGAGTATTTAAGTCTCTCAAGTTTTAGGTGTGCCATCACATCTTCGACCCAGCGTCGATGTGATGGAGGAATGGCTGACTTCCAGTTAAGCAAAATAAGGCGTCTAGCCAACAAAGAGGAGAAGGCACACACCGACATTGGTGGTTGAATACCCTAACTAGAAGTATGTGATGCATGCACACACACACACACACACACACACACACACACACACACACACACACACACACACACACACACACACACACACACACACACACACACACACACACACACACACACACACACACACACACACACACCCACACACACACACACACACACAGCGTTGTGTGTATGGGACTGTTTGGAAAAGGAAAATGTATTCACATTAGTGTGCGGGTGTGTGTCTGCATGTGTGTGTGTGCATGCATGTGTATGTGTGTGTGTGTGTGTGTGTGTGTGTGTGTGTGTGCGTGCGTGTTGCACTCCCCTGTCCACTGATGTAATGAGGTTAGCTGTGGAGAGAGAGATAGTTTATATGCAAATCACGATAGGCTGGCCAGTGGCCACAGCAGGTAATTTGCATAAAATGTTCTAATATTGAACGTGTTCCAAAGTGAGATTTAATGATCTGATCCCAGTGAGCTCAAATTACACACTTTACAGATCCAAGGAAAATACTGGTATCCGGCACTTTGTTAGGGGTCATGACCTTTCACCTCTTATATGACGTGGTCGTTTACTGCTGATACAATACATGGGTGGGAGGGAGGGGGGAGACTATTAAACTGTAAATTAAACGGCATATGTCAAACGAAAATGTTTATAGCTACGATTTGCCATTAAACCTACAGTGTAACGTAATGTGTATTTAGGCAAATTCACGCTTATGTT
>NC_140178.1:116906885-116911885 GCF_963971535.1 Notolepis coatsorum | reverse complement strand
TAGTGAGAGGGTTCATATCACTCTCATAGTGAGAGGGTTCATATCACTCTCATAGTGAGAGGGTTCATATCACTCTCATAGTGAGAGGGTTCATATCACTCTCATAGTGAGAGGGTTCACATCACTATCATAGTGAGAGGGTTCATATCACTCTCATAGTGAGAGGGTTCATATCACTCTAATAGTGAGAGGGTTCATATCACTCTCATAGTGAGAAGGTTCATATCACTCTCATAGTGAGAAGGTTCATATCACTCTCATAGTGAGCTGGTTCATATCACTCTCATAGTGAGAAGGTTCATATCACTCTCATAGTGAGAAGGTTCATATCACTCTCATAGTGAGAAGGTTCATATCACTCTCATAGTGAGAAGGTTCATATCACTCTCATAGTGAGCTGGTTCATATCACTCTCATAGTGATTGGCATCAAAACAATGCCTGCATTTCCCCAAGAGGATCAATAAAGGAATATCATCTCTTAAAAAGGTATTTTCTTATTCTGACCTTGGTGACACACAATGTACGGTCGACTCATCTTTCTACACGAACAGGTGCTAACCAGTCATTTACCTTCTGACGTGCTGTGCTCAATGTTTGTTCAACCACACCTGTGTCTCTATGGGAAACGAGCAGGGCACAATGATCAGCGTACAAGATAGAGGTCGCATGAGCAACAAGCTGGCTTTAGTTAATTGGTGTAATGTCTAGAAGGCAGAAGAGAGGACCCAGAACTGACCCCTGTGGAACACCGCGGTCCAACAATCTTCAGTTTGGACAGCACTCCATTTACATCAACCATCTACTGTCTGCCTGAACATTTTTGGACAGGGTTGTAGCCAATGAGTGTGGCTTTCCACTGATACCCCACGTGGGGATCTAATACTATTGATCGATTTATGATAACAAACATCAGGGTCTCCTTATAAGGGGGCGTTACAGCTCAACAGGTTAAGATAGGAACTGATCCATTTTAAAGCTGCATCGTTAAAGCCCAAAGCGTTGAGCTTTATTGACAAGATACTGTACCATCCACTGTGTCAAATGCTTTCTAGGGGTACAACGTTACCATTGATTCCACAAAACCTTGCCTCGTCCACCACTCCTCTGATGTGGTCTGTGAGAGACAGTAGAGACACCACTCCTCTGATGTGGTCTGTGAGAGACAGTAGAGACACCACTCCTCTGGTCTGGTCTGTGAGAGACAGTAGAGACACCACTCCTCTGGTGTGGTCTGTGAGAGACAGTAGACACCACTCCTCTGATGTGGTCTGTGAGAGACAGTAGACACCACTCCTCTGGTGTGGTCTGTGAGAGACAGTAGATACACCACTCCTCTGATGTGGTCTGTGAGAGACAGTAGAGATACCACTCCTCTGATGTGGTCTGTGAGAGACAGTAGAGACACCACTCCTCTGATGTGGTCTGTGAGAGACAGTAGAGACACCACTCCTCTGATGTGGTCTGTGAGAGACAGTAGAGACACCACTCCTCTGATGTGGTCTGTGAGAGACAGTAGAGACACCACTCCTCTGATGTGGTCTGTGAGAGACAGTAGAGACACCACTCCTCTGATGTGGTCTGTGAGAGACAGTAGACACCACTCCTCTGATGTGGTCTGTGAGAGACAGTAGAGACACCACTCCTCTGATGTGGTCTGTGAGAGACAGTAGACACCACTCCTCTGATGTGGTCTGTGAGAGACAGTAGACACCACTCCTCTGATGTGGTCTGTGAGAGACAGTAGACACCACTCCTCTGATGTGGTCTGTGAGAGACAGTAGAGACACCACTCCTCTGATGTGGTCTGTGAGAGACAGTAGACACCACTCCTCTGATGTGGTCTGTGAGAGACAGTAGAGACACCACTCCTCTGATCTGGTCTGTGAGAGACAGTAGAGACACCACTCCTCTGGTCTGGTCTGTGAGAGACAGTAGAGACACCACTCCTCTGATGTGGTCTGTGAGAGACAGTAGAGACACCACTCCTCTGGTCTGGTCTGTGAGAGACAGTAGACTCAGTGTCAGTGGAATGAGACCCCCTGAAGGCTGACTGGAACTGGAACATAAGAGATATAATATACGTATCACTTTGCTCATATATAATCCTTCCAATGACTTTTGATAATACAGTCAAAATAGAAACAGGCCTATAGTTCCCTCGGTCCAACTTGCTTCCTTTTTTCTTTTTTTAAATAGAGGAATAACTCGAGCTATCTTCAGATCACTGGTACACGGTCCTGTTCAGAGGGATAAATTAACAATACAGGCCGGACGCGCAGAGAGAAGACTTCTGCAGCTTTCTTCAGAAACCTATAGCAGGGATATTATCTGCTTTGGAGACGCCACATTATTCAGCGTTGCAGTCGCAGTCACCTCATTAACAGAAAAAAGCATTTGCTTGAACTCCCCTTTTTTTGGTAGAACCGCTCTACTCGGCTCCTCTCCCCAAAGCAACCTGTTCCAGTTGACAGCTTATCAACTAGGGTGTCTTGGCAATCATTGTGAAACTAGGTGTTCAAGCTGTCAGCACCCTCTGCTTCGTCTGCAGAAACTGTGCCTCCGATGTCGAGGCTACGGTTCACTGATTTAGTGGTTTATTACTACCTGCTGCAGTGTCTTCCAGAGTTCCCGTGGAGTGTTCCTGTTGTCTGATAACTTCTCGTTGACGAGGCCTTTCTTTGCTATTAATTAATGTATGTGTTTCGTATATTCAGAGAATGCCTGATCGGTCCCGTTATTCTTGACTTCTGCAAGATAGATAGAGTTGTGCCCTTTCTGATGACGTGTTGTACAGAACATGTACGTTGCGTTGGATGAAAGCGTTTCAGCTAAATGACTAAATGTAAATGTAAATTAAAAAGAGTTTCTTATCAATACAATCAGATTGATATGTGTTATGGTTTGTAACCGACCCCAATCGCACAACACAAGACAGGTATGAGAGTAAGCCAAAACAGGGCATTTATTTCTTACATAACAAAAGGCGGCAGAGTCCCTTTAAGGGAGAACACAAAAACACTAGAGTCAAAGGAAAAAATAAGGAAAAATGTGGCACTGTGCCTTTAAGAGGTGAACAGGCTAAGGGACTAAGGCAAGGGACAGGGCCAGGGCTAAAAGTCAAGGACCAGGACCAGGGGCACTGGAGAGGGGGACAGGGACAGAGGCACGGAGAGGCGGGCTGGAGACAGGGACAGAGAACAGGGTAAGGCCTTGGACAGGGCGAGGGCCAGAGCTGCTTACAGGGATGAGGAACAGGGGCCCGACGGGAACAGGGGCCCGACGGCGGAGGCCTGGCACGGGGACCAGGGGCCCGACGGCGGAGGCCTGGCACGGAGATCTTCCTCGAATGCTGAAGACGGGCAGCGCAGAACACATGGGTCCCAGGGGACCGGGGCGAAGAGACGCATCCTCCCGTGGAAATAGGAAGCGATGCGCGCCGGCTTGACGTCTGGAGTGGGAACACTGGGAAACTTCCCGTAGATAATTAGAGAGCGTAGACGGCGTCCCACTCCAGGCAAACGGCGACAGGTGGTGATGTACCGGGGTGGCACGACGTCTCACGCCGGAGACACGGCAGTAGATTGTAGTAACAAGAACGACCCGACCAGGACTGGAGGGAGGTCCAGGTATTTAAAGCCCTCTGGGGCGCTAATCATAATCTATGACAGCTGCGAAAGGTAGTCCAAGGGTGGGGGCTGGTGAAGAGTAGAGGAGAGTAAAACATTGCAAGGGTGGGGGCTGTTGAGGAGAGTAGACAGGGAAAGTCCAAAGGTGGGGGCTGGTGAGGTGAGGAGACAGGGAATAAAGGTCCAGGGAACAGGCGAATCCTCACAGTACCTCCCCCTCCACGGGAGCCACCGGGCGACCCAAAAAATCGGACAGCGGGGCAGGGGACATGATAAAGCAACAAACAAACAAAAAACTGGGCCATGCTAGCAGGGGAAGCTACACCTAAAGTGGGGCTAGCAGAGGGACTGGGTAGCTGCCAGAGCACTGCTAGCTACAGGGCCTATGCTAGCTGTACTGCTACATTAGCATAGAGGCTGCGCTAGCTGCCGGAGCTAGGCTAGCAGACATGGCTGGACTAGCAAGGAGAACAAGCTAGCTGGAAGGACAGTCCTAGCTGTGGGGAACAGGGTAGCTAACAGGGGAGCTAACGAGGCTAAACAGGGGAGCTGACAAGGCTAACAGGGGAGCTAACAGGGGAGTCAACAGGGGAACTAACAGGGGAACTAACAGGGGAACTAGAGGGAGCTAGAGTGGGTTAGAGGGAACTAGAGGGAACTAACAGGGGCTAACTCACATACACTGTCTGTGCTGGCTGGGGTCGTCGACTGGTCGGGTCGTACTGTTATGGTTTGTAACCGACCCCAATCGCACAACACAAGACAGGTATGAGAGTAAGCCAAAACAGGGCATTTATTTCTTACATAACAAAAGGCGGCACAGTCCCTTTAAGGGAGAACACAAAAACACTAGAGTCAAAGAAAAAATAAGGAAAAATGTGGCACTGTGCCTTTAAGAGGCGAACAGGCTAAGGGACTAAGGCAAGGGACAGGGCCAGGGCTAAAAGTCAAGGGCCAGGACCAGGGGCACTGGAGAGGGGGACAGGGACAGAGGCACGGAGAGGCGGGCTGGAGACAGGGACAGAGAACAGGGTAAGGCCTTGGACAGGGCGAGGGCCAGAGCTGCTTACAGGGATGAGGAACAGGGGCCCGACGGGAACAGGGGCCCGACGGCGGAGGCCTGGCACGGGAACAGGGGCCCGACGGCGGAGGCCTGGCACGGGGACCAGGGGCCCGACGGCGGAGGCCTGGCACGGAGATCTTCCTCGGATGCTGAAGACGGGCAGCGCAGAACACAGGGGTCCCAGGGGACCGGGTCGAAGAGACGCATCCTCGTGGAAATAGGAAGCGATGCGCGGCGGCTTGACGTCTGGAGTGGGAACACTGGGAAACCTCCCGTAGAGAATTAGAGAGCGTAGACGGCGTCCCACTC
>NC_140178.1:116838282-116900782 GCF_963971535.1 Notolepis coatsorum | reverse complement strand
CATGGAAAAAATAGTATACGAACAGATCGAAAAGTACCTCGCGGAAAAAAATCTAATATACGAATTCCAATCTGGCTTCAGAACATCCCACTCCACTGACACATGCCTTCTCTACTTGAACGACCACATCAAACAAGAGGTGGACGCGGGCAAATACTGCGGCATGGTCATGCTGGACCTACAAAAGGCCTTCGACACTGTCAATCACACCATTCTGATTGACAAGCTAAAAGCAATTGGTTTTGATAGTTTATCAGTGAGCTGGATACAATCCTACCTGGAGGGGAGGGAACAGATGGTGGAAGTAAACGGTACCCTATCCCCCCCCCTCACAGTGAGCTGTGGTGTTCCACAAGGAAGCATACTAGGACCGCTACTATTCCTAATTTATGCAAATGACATGTCGTCAGCTTGTGACTGCAACTTGTTCCTGTTTGCGGACGACTCAGCCCTGCTGGTCTCTGACAAGAACAAGTTACAGGTTGAAAAAGCCCTCAGCTCGGAACTAGGCAAAATCTGCATATGGCTCGCCGACAACAAACTATCATTACACATGGGCAAAACAGAGTCCATTCTCTTCGGTTCAAATAACAAACTCAGCAAGACCGACGGCTTCTCGGTTACAGTGGGTGACAATATTATCACAAGGAAAGATGAAATTACCTACCTGGGTTCCATCCTAGAGGCTAATCTTTCCTGTGACAAAATGGCATCCAATGTAATAAAAAAAGTCAACCAACGAACGCGATTCTTGTACCGGATCTCCTCTCTGGTAAACAAGAATACCCTGAAGACTCTAGCAGGAGCACTCATTCAAGGGTACTACGACTATGCTTGCACCTCATGGTACCAAAGCACCTCAAAGGCACTAAAAAACAAATTACAAACATCTCAAAACAAGCTAGTCAGACTACTACTTGACCTGACTCCTAGAACCCACCTCACCCATGCCCACTTTGACAACCTAGGATGGCTTAGAGTAGACGACAGAGTACAGCAACTTGCAATGGGCCTGGTCTACAAGATACACTACGCGACCAAGGTACCCATGTACATGTCAAAATACTTCCCAAAGGTCAGTGAATACCACAATCACAACACCAGAGGGAGCTCCACAAATCATGTAAAACCCAGATTCGGCTCAAACAAGGGACTAAACACGTTTCGCAATTATGCCACATCAATGTGGAACGCCCTACCTAAAGCTGTAAAGGAATGTGAATCACTACCCACCTTCAAAAACACTCTCAAAAAACACCTACGTGAGACTGCAATTCGAAACTGGCCCCTACAAATGTCCTAACCTAGTTGTACAGTAAATGACCAAGTAAGGCTTTGTCAATATTCCAATGTACAGTGTAAAATGTGTGTGTGTCCCCTTCCCAACCCCCCCCCCCCCACCTCCAATGTACAGCCCTCACCCAACCCACCCAACCCCACCCCACCCAACCAACCTCCTCCAATGTACAGTTTCTATGCCAAATGTATATACACTCCTTTTCTGGACACTTTTGTATCACAAACAGTACTGTATTTGCAAATCTGATATGTCATAAATGTATAGATGTAGCAGTACTGTCTATCTGTATGTCATGTATGTCATATATGTTATGATGAATTGAAAATGGGGGACCCTGATGTAAACAAGACGAAAGTCTTTCTCTGGTCTGCATCCCCTTAACAATTGTATGTATTGAGCTGTACTGTACTGTACCCATTCTGCAATCTGTTAATAAACTTTTCAATCAATCAATCAAAACCACGTTGTGTTTAAGACCGGAATTAATGTCCCGTTACCATAAGCTAACAACAAGCTAAAGCCCTGTTCAGAGCGACAGAGAACAGCAGAGTGGGGACTGGGAAGGAGGACTGGGGAGGAGGGGGGGGGCATTCTCCCTCTATGTGTGTGCGTTTGAAAAGATGATGAAGTCAGACTACTATATTATATTGATAGTAAATGTACTGAGGGTGGACAGACAGATTATGTTGATATTTAAACATAAAAAATACAATACATAAATGTATCCATGATCATCATGCAACATAAAACAATTGCAGGAACGGTTTGGGATAGGAAGGTGTTTTAGGTTGCGTGTTCCAAAAAATTTACTTAAAGTTTAATGCTCAATATATCAAAACGTGGCACTTTATAGTGAACAGGCACTTTATAGTGAATCCAAATTATTTTTGGATTACAGAAAAGTATCCCTAAAGTGCTATCTGTTGCAGCTGCACTGTTTTCCATGAAAATACCATATTTGGATAAGTTTGACCATTTCTAAAAATCTGAAAATCATTATTTAATAAAACACAGAAAAGTATCACCAAGTTACTCTGGATAAAAAAATACTTTACAGACAACATTGAGACAAAGCTTCCTGACACATCTCCATCCAAACTCTTGGAAGAACTCATTGAAATCTCATCTGATACCACCTGGAGAGCTAGTTTCAGAGTGTGGTGCTGAGTACCAAGTATATCATGATGCTGCAGTTAAGGTGTTGATACCATTCAGCCCCACATATCTGTGTGAAGCTGGCTTTTCATCCATGACAGCTCTGAAAACAAAATATAGGGCCAAGTTGAGCCTTGAGGATGACATGCGTGTTGCCTTGTCAAAGATATCCCCACGTATTAACCGTATTATTAGCCAGCAGCAGCGGACCTCGCATTGGGCTAGAAATGTCCACTGAGTGAACAAGTGCTTATTTTCTGTATTTATTTATATTTTTTGAGAAATGGTAACTTGGTGATCCTTTTCTGTATTTAAAAAAAATACATGATTTTCTGTTTTTGAGAAATTGTCAAACTTATCCAAATATGCTATTTTTATGAAGAACAGTGCAGCTGCAACAGATAGCACTTTAGTGATTGTAACTGAGGGGTACAATTCCCTGACTGTATTACTAGATATGATACTTACTACCACTACCTTTGTACTTAATATTCGGCCACCCAGTACACGGCATAAATATATTATGATGAACACTGTCACGTAGATGAAACGGATCCAACACAAATGTACGAATTAGAAATAGGTCTTTATTTCTACACAGCGATGGTGTGTAGAGCAAGCACTTAATCAAATCAATCACATTTATGAATGGGAATTAGTATGCACTTTTATGGCAAGAGTATTCGTCGGTATATCAATAGAGAGAATGTCCAATCTCTGAAGGCGCAGGTGGTACATATACGACCTGGACTAGTTTAAGGAATAACAGCAATGATACTTTAATGATTATATACTGGATACACTAGGGGGGGTTAATCCGGTCGCTTGTAAGCCGACAGGAGTAGGAGGGGGGGGGGGGGGGGGGGGGGTAGAATCCGGCTGCCTCATCCGGCCAAGGGTATCCCAGGTGAACCCACTGTAGTGCCGTTCAATGCGCCGGCGATCCTTGGACCACAGATGAAAGCAGGTGGACTCTTTGTGGGCCGGCGTCGTCCGGTCCACAGAGGAGAGACGTGAAGCGACCTCGTCTTGCAGAGCGTCTCCTCACCTTGCGTCCTCTCCAGGGGGGGGGGTTCCAACACACGGCAGTGTCGGGGGTCTTTATCCATGGAATAATCAAAGTATACAAAGCATAATCCGTGCCTGGGAAGGCGGGCTGTCGTCGGTAGAATAATCCGGTATACAGGTCCACTCGCTCGTCGGCTCTGGGGCTCCTCGGGTGCAGCTTCACGTGGGGTCAACCACCCTGGATAAGCAGCCAGTTCTCTGCCCGAAACGATGGGGTACTGACTACGGTAGTATTCTCACCGCACGAAGCACTATATATTAACAGACTATTATTAGCTTAATAGACTGCGTCCAACTCGACGATATAGTGCCAAATATGACTATTCAAATATTAATATACACGATGTCTCAATACCGAGGGTAGGCGAACTTGGCCTTACTCCCACACGTGGCGTCGCGGGGAGGCTTTACGTCTGTGACTCTATTGGAGGGTAAGAAACTGGACTGAAAAGGAAGTCCTACTTTAGTAGCGCAGTATATATACGCACTATGAACAAATAGTCCCATTAGTGGTGCGGTAGTCAGATTCCTACGCGGAACTAGGACTTGTTCGTACATGTGGAGCGGTACGTTTGAACTGGGTCTGAGGGGTATGGCAGCCTGGCACCAAGGTCTCGACCAATAGTAGAATGGAGACTATTATGGGATGTTCAGTAGGCTAGAATGGATATTCAATGCATATTGTACAAGGAATATACAAGGGATATCAGGGAATATTAGAGAATATACAAATACAATTAAATATATATATAAATAAATATATATATTCGGTTTAATCTGGCCCTTCACAACAGCCACCCCCTGATTGGTCCCAGACCTAATCAGTTAAACAGAGACAGATTAATCGCGTTGTCTATTTACACATAAGGGTTTGCTGTAGGGGTCAGTCAACTTCACAAAGTCATAGGGTTATAGGGTCATGGTCATCATCGATTGTGTCTGGGAGTCGGGGCAGTTCTATGAGCCTCGCCACGGGACGGGTGTAAGTGCGACCCTGGACGAGCACTTCAGCTGCTCGGACCTTGCCGTCGGCACCGGTGATCACTTTGCTTACGCGGCCGGCCGGCCACATAGCTCTGGGCAGTGATTGATCAATAATCATGACGACTGTTCCTTCTGTCAAATTGTCTCTCTGGGCTCGCTGCAGTAGAAGCAATTCTGCTTCCTCGTAGTTAGCTGCTGACATATCAGCGGGGGACTTGCACTCCGGGTGGTACCGCAGGAATGTTCTTTGTTGTGCACTCTCTATGGACGTGCAATCGTCTATGTTAGGGTCGGTGGAGGCTACGGTGCTCAATCCACAGAACACAGACTTCTTATTTTCCACCTCCTCTGGACTTGCTTCCCTCGGGATAGGCATGGGCCACTGTCCTTCCGGGAGTCTTAGGAATGCGGGGCCGTCACTGTAGACATTGCGACGGGTGAGGTCATCCAGGGGCATCCCCCGGGTGATGACGTCAGCTGGGTTCTGTTTTGTATCAACGTAGCGCCACTCTGTTTCTCCGGTTAACTCTTCGGTTAAGTCTTGAATCTCGGTGACTCTGACTCCCACGAAGACTTTGTACTTGCATGAGTCCGATTTGATCCAGGCGAGTACCGTCGTGGAATCTGACCACAGGATTGTTCTAGACACCGGTATGGTGAGCTCACGTTGGATGAGCGTGGCTAGGTGCGCTCCGGCTAGGGCTGCGCAGAGCTCTAGACGTGGGATAGATTGTTGCTTGCGTGGGGCTATTCTCGAGCGGGCGAGGACAAATGCTGTGTAGATCTCTCCCCCCTTCTCTTGGGCCCGCAAGTAGGCTACTGATCCGTATGCGACCTCTGAGGCGTCACTGAAGACGTGTAAGTCCATTTTACATGTCTCTGGCCTCACCGTGGGTGGGAAGTAGCTTCGGCGCATATTAACGCCTGGGAGTGAGTGGAGCTCCATCTCCCACTCTCTCCAGGTGGATGCAAGGTGTGCGGGAATGGGGTCGTCCCAGCCCTGGTCCTTGTCCCACAATGCTCGTACAATCATTTTTGCCCTGGTGGTGTACGGTAGAATACATCCTAGCGGGTCATATTGTCGGGCGAGTGTTGTGTACACACTCCGTCTGGTGGTCGGCGCCGCCGCCGGCCTTCCCTGCTCCGTAGTCAGGGGCTTGTGTCTGTAGTGAAGCGAATCTGTTTTGAATCGCCACACCAATCCCAGGGTCATCTCCTGGGCTTCTCCCGGGATTGTAGCCATCCAGGTCTCGCTGCTGGCTGCCTTGTCCTCGGAGGAGAGGCTGCGCAGTACTTGCGGATCGCTGCTGGCCCACTGCCTGAGATCAAAGCCGCCTTTGATCAATGAGGCGCAGAGTTTAATCAGGAGAGCCTCGGCTTCTTCCTGGGTTGAAAGGCTTTGTAGACAGTTGTCTACGTAGAAGCTGTTCTTTACGCTGTGTCGGACCTCTTCGTCCGCTGCTGGGTCCTCTGCTACATGTTTCTGTAGTGCAAATGTAGCACAGCAGGGGCTGCACGTCGTTCCGAAGGGGAGGACTTCCCATTGGTAGATGGCTGGGTGCTCATCTCCTGGCTTCTCTCTCCATAGGAACCGTAACAGGGGCTTGTCCGCCTCTACTAATCTCACCTGCAGGAACATTCCTTTAATGTCCCCGCTGATGGCCACCTTTTCCTGGCGGAAGCGGAGTAGAACGCCGAGTAGGGAGGGGCCGAGTGTGGGACCGGGCAGTAACTCTTTATTCAGATTTTGGGATCCGATCTGGTAGCTGCAGTTAAATACTATGCGGTCTTTACCGTTGTGATGGACCTTGTGGTGAGGCACGTACCACGATTCAGTGGTCTGGTCAGCCTCTTTAATGTCCATCTTTGTGACGTGTCCCGCTGTGATGAGCTTCTCAATCTCAGCGCGGTATACACTCTCTTGGGCGGGGTTCTTGGCTAAGCGCCGCTCCGTGTTCAGCAGGTACCGTTCTGTGGCGTCTATCTTGGCGTGGAAAGTAGGCATTCCTTCTCGCCGCAGGAGTGGCGTGGCGTATCTCAACACGCCGTTGACCGGGACTCTCCTGGTCCCTGTCTCGAGGAGGTGAATGGCGTAAATGTCATCTTTAGAGCGAATGTCTTTCTTTCCGTTCTTAAAGGGCATTTGTTCCAAAGTCCATAGCCGCTCTACGTGTTGCAGGAGTGCGGTTTCTCCCTCTGTGACTCGGGAGTGGAGACATCTAGTGGCTGTACTTCGGTTGAGAGATTTGGCGAGCGGGCCTTGGAGAGTCCATCCCAAACGGGTCTCGACTGCTGCAGGACAGCCTCGGGGTCCGGTATGAACCCGGTCTATCGGGACAATGAGGTCTGCATGGTCGGAGCCTATCAACAGGGTCGGCATAGCATTGTCTATGAGCGGGATCGGTAACTTGCGCAGATGTGCATATTTCTCCATCAGCTTGGCGACGGGGTATGTGTACCGCGACAGTCCTATTTCTTGGCTGGTGAAAGCGTCTGTAATCTGGTACCGTCGCTCAGGCTGGCCGCTTGCTGCGATAGAGAATGAGACATTCTCGCCCTTTATCGTCTTCAAATCTCGTCTTATTGTCCGAATTGTCATTTGGGTTTCGCTTCCCCGCAGCCCTAGCTGGGCCGCAGCGGAGGCGAGCAGCAGGGTCTTCTCTGACCCGTCATCGAGGACGGCGTAAGTGTCCAGGACTTTATTCTGGTAGCTTAGTGTCACACGCACTACTTTTAGGAGTACTCGGGCTCCACTGCTGCTGGCGGGATCGATGTACATGACGCTCGCTTTGCTGCTGGATGGTGCGGGTGAAGGGCGCCGTCTGTTACTGTCGTGAAGTATGTCCAGATGGGCTCCATCGCACTTGGTGCACCTTTTCTTTAAGCGGCATTCGGCTGCCATGTGTGAGCGCGCACAGCGAAAACAGCTCTTGTTGGACTTTATCCATTGACTTGCTTCCTCCGCGTTCAGCTTGGGGAAGGAGTCACATTGCGCTAGCCAGTGTTCTTTCTCACAGTAGGGGCACACTATCTTCCACTTCTCCGTTCTGGAGGGGGTACTGTGGCTCCTGCTGCTCGGTACTGACTCCGATTGGTGCATCACAGTCACCGATCTTCTTCCATCATTTAGTCGTCTGGTTCCTTCTCTGGAGCCAGGGGTGCTCCGTCCGAATGTATCTAGCCGTAGGCTGCTGACTTCTCTCGCCAGGAAGTCTGCTAGATCGAGGAGGTTCGGTTCGGGGCCATTCGGGTCTCGGTGGTCCCTCTGTCGCCTAAAACGCTCCTGTCGAGCGGGCGGCAGCTTCTCCAAGATCCTTTCCACATTTGAGTTGGCGTAAAGTTCATGCCTCCCCTTCTCTCTCTGCGCTCCCAACATCCCTACCAGGGACTGCACTCTGATGGACAGGTCGTCCAGTGCTCGATTGTCTATTGCTGGGGGTAAGCGGTCGATGTGTCGGATCTCCTGGATCACGTAATCCCATATGCGCCCATACCTCTGTTCCAATGCTACCAGCGCTGCTGTGTATGGGGTGGTGGAAGTCGCGTAGGCGAGCGCTATATTATGTGCGCGGGGCACCTTTAAGTGCTTCAGTAGGATGGCGTATTTATGGCGTTCATCCAATACATCCACCAACATGGTCTCCAGACACATGCGGAGTTCCGTATACTGGGCCCGGTTCTCTTGGGTGAAGTCGGGTACCATAGGCGTGCCAATGTATGACGCTGACTGTGGATACATCGGCGAGCGTTGGGGGAGAGGCCTCCTAGGCGAGTCTCCTCCCGCTCCTTGGTATGGGCTGGTACCGGCAGTGTACCATGGCCCGCTTGTCCAGGTGCTGTTCCTCGGTGCGGGTCGTGCGCCGTGCTCACCCGTGTATAGAGTCGGGGGTCTGTAGCGCAGCTCCGCGGGAGTATAGCCTGGGCTGTACCGGACCTCCTGGTCCGGTAGAGTACTGTGCTGTCGTCAGGCGTGGTTCTCCTCCTCTTCCTCTTCGTCTTCAGTTAGGTCATCCAGTGCTTGTAGTCTCTGGTTTAGCCTCTCCACAGGATATGCTGCTCCTTCCCGGTTGCTAGGTCTCGCTTGGACCGGTGGGGGGAGGTGGTCTGTGGGGGGTATAGACCTCGTCTGTTGGTCAAGTTCAGGGTTGTTTACTCGGCTAGGGGATGCCGCCCTGGAGGTGTGTCTAGACGAGTTCCTGGAGCCTCTGGCGGAGGGAGAGGGTGTTGTCCGTCTGATCAGCTGTTCTATTAGTTGCGCTTGCTGTCTGTCGCGCTCCGCGTCCCGTAGAGCACCAGCAGCTGCTCGCTGGCTGTCTGCTCGGTCTCGGGCCACATTCTCTTCTCTCTGAATGCGTCTTATTTCTAGACGTATATGCTCTTCTTCGCTCCGCTGCTGGATCTGCAGTCGGTTGCGTTCAGCAGCGGCGTTCAGGCTGATGAGGAAGGCCTGCTGTAGGGTCCTCTCTGCCTCGCTGGGAGAAGGCGGTTGTATAGGGGAGCCTTCCCTCGGGGTACTCCTTGCGGAGCCTTGGAGCTCTATCTCCACGGTGCTCTCCCCGTCTTCTTCCGTGCTGAGTTCTCTCTCGGTAGCGTTGTATTCCTCCCGGGACTCATCGGGGACTACTTCTTCAGTACTGGCGGGGTGTGAAGTCATGTCTGGTTCCCACTGGTCCCCACCGTGAACTTGGTCAGTTACATTAGAGCCCGTAGGGGCCTCTATGGTCGGGGTAGTCTGGGCGTTGGGGTTAGACATACTTTTACTTTCTAGTTTTACCGCGTTTACTGTTAGTAGAAGACTAGGTTGTTGACTGACAGCGTAAGCCTCTAAGTACTGAGGGAGCCGTCGTTCGCGCTGCGGGCGTTGGTTAGGAGGATCGTTTCGTGGAGTGTTCATCATAGGCCATTTCAATATTAATAACACTATATTAATATTACACTAATTACCCTCCGGCTCGAAGGACCAATTGTAACTGAGGGGTACAATTCCCTGACTGTATTACTAGATATGATACTTACTACCACTACCTTTGTACTTAATATTCGGCCACCCAGTACACGGCATAAATATATTATGATGAACACTGTCACGTAGATGAAACGGATCCAACACAAATGTACGAATTAGAAATAGGTCTTTATTTCTACACAGCGATGGTGTGTAGAGCAAGCACTTAATCAAATCAATCACATTTATGAATGGGAATTAGTATGCACTTTTATGGCAAGAGTATTCGTCGGTATATCAATAGAGAGAATGTCCAATCTCTGAAGGCGCAGGTGGTACATATACGACCTGGAATAGTTTAAGGAATAACAGCAATGATACTTTAATGATTATATACTGGATACACTAGGGGGGGTTAATCCGGTCGCTTGTAAGCCGACAGGAGTAGGAGGGGGGGGGGGGGTAGAATCCGGCTGCCTCATCCGGCCAAGGGTATCCCAGGTGAACCCACTGTAGTGCCGTTCAATGCGCCGGCGATCCTTGGACCACAGATGAAAGCAGGTGGACTCTTTGTGGGCCGGCGTCGTCCGGTCCACGGAGGAGAGACGTGAAGCGACCTCGTCTTGCAGAGCGTCTCCTCACCTTGCGTCCTCTCCAGGGGGGGGGGTTCCAACACACGGCAGTGTCGGGGGTCTTTATCCATGGAATAATCAAAGTATACAAAGCATAATCCGTGCCTGGGAAGGCGGGCTGTCGTCGGTAGAATAATCCGGTATACAGGTCCACTCGCTCGTCGGCTCTGGGGCTCCTCGGGTGCAGCTTCACGTGGGGTCAACCACCCTGGATAAGCAGCCAGTTCTCTGCCCGAAACGATGGGGTACTGACTACGGTAGTATTCTCACCGCACGAAGCACTATATATTAACAGACTATTATTAGCTTAATAGACTACGTCCAACTCGACGATATAGTGCCAAATATGACTA
The DNA here is from genome assembly GCF_963971535.1 of Notolepis coatsorum. Classification (NCBI taxonomy): domain Eukaryota; kingdom Metazoa; phylum Chordata; class Actinopteri; order Aulopiformes; family Paralepididae; genus Notolepis; species Notolepis coatsorum. Next base: position 116,890,345 of record NC_140178.1, on the reverse strand, counting down.
TTCAAATATTAATATACACAATGTCTCAATACCGAGGGTAGGCGAACTTGGCCTTACTCCCACACGTGGCGTCGCGGGGAGGCTTTACGTCTGTGACTCTATTGGAGGGTAAGAAACTGGACTGAAAAGGAAGTCCTACTTTAGTAGCGCAGTATATATACGCACTATGAACAAATAGTCCCATTAGTGGTGCGGTAGTCAGATTCCTACCCGGAACTAGGACTTGTTCGTACATGTGGAGCGGTACGTTTGAACTGGGTCTGAGGGGTATGGCAGCCTGGCACCAAGGTCTCGACCAATAGTAGAATGGAGACTATTATGGGATGTTCAGTAGGCTAGAATGGATATTCAATGCATATTGTACAAGGAATATACAAGGGATATCAGGGAATATTAGAGAATATACAAATACAATTAAATATATATATATAAATAAATATATATATTCGGTTTAATCTGGCCCTTCACAACAGTGATCCTTTTCTGTATTTAAAAAAAAACTTTTGTCATCAGATTCAGACAACTTTATTGATCCCGCGTGGGGCAATTCATATTTGCAGATTCAGCAACAAGCAACAAAGACAAACAAACAACAAAACATCTCAACGACAGCACGGCAAATAAAGAGTCATTGTATCATCATTGTAGCAAAAAAGACAGGACCGGGAAAGTCTTTATCGTATGTAGGGGTGCCCTGGAATAGTTTATTGAACACAGGGGTGCCTTGGCAGCAGAAAGGTTGAGAACCCCTGCTGTAAATGACTTTGTGAGTGACTGACCTTAAGTTGATCTCTAGATAATAAAGTTTGTATACAAAATAAATGGACCTCCCTATATTTCTAAACCCTGGCTACGGCCCTGCACACACACACACGCTCACGTACACAAAGAGTAGGGTTCCCACAGATTGAGTAGTCAAATAGCTGACTGGTGAGGCCACTAGGTGACACTCTGTAAAAGTGTTTACTGGTAGCAAGTCTACAGGCATCTTTCTTATTTATTTTAGATGTGAAGGACCTCTATGATGTCACCACTCACTCATTCAGCCACTCTGCCCCTAGTGGTGGCATACATACATGACACTTTGTGTGTAAGACCAGTTCAACCTGTGTGAGAAATGAGAACGCTTCACATCTATGACACTATGTGTCCTGGTTTGTGTGTTTGTTTGTTTGTTTGTTTGTTTGTTTGTTTGTTTGTTTTGAAGCGGCTCTCGTTGCACCCCCGACTATATTAAAGTAATATTTCACTTTGGTTCCAACTGTGTTAAAGTAATATTTAACTTTGGTTCCAACTGTGTTAAAGTAATATTTCACCTCCAACTGTGTTAAAGTAATATTTAACTTCCAACTGTGTTAAAGTAATATTTAACTTTGACTGTGTTAAAGTAATATTTAACTTCCAACTGTGTTAAAGTAATATTTCACTTCCAACTGTGTTAAAGTAATATTTAACTTTGGTTCCAACTGTGTTAAAGTAATATTTAACTTTGGTTCCAACTGTGTTAAAGTAATATTTAACTTTGGTTCCAACTGTGTTAAAGTAATATTTAACTTTGGTTCCAACTGTGTTAAAGTCATATTTAACTTTGGTTCCAACTGTGTTAAAGTACTATTTAACTTCCAACTGTGTTAAAGTCATATTTAACTTTGGTTCCAAATGTGTTAAAGTACTATTTAACTTCCAACTGTGTTAAAGTAATATTTCACCTCCAACTGTGTTAAAGTAATATTTAACTTCCAACTGTGTTAAAGTAATATTTAACTTTGACTGTGTTAAAGTAATATTTAACTTTGACTGTGTTAAAGTAATATTTCACTTCCAATTGTGTTAAAGTAATATTTAACTTTGGTTCCGACTGTGTTAAAGTAATATTTAACTTTGGTTCCAACTGTGTTAAAGTAATATTTCACCTCCAACTGTGTTAAAGTAATATTTAACTTCCAACTGTGTTAAAGTAATATTTAACTTTGACTGTGTTAAAGTAATATTTAACTTCCAACTGTGTTAAAGTAATATTTCACTTCCAACTGTGTTAAAGTAATATTTCACTTTGGTTCCAACTGTGTTAAAGTAATATTTAACTTTGGTTCCAACTGTGTTAAAGTAATATTTAACTTTGGTTCCAACTGTGTTAAAGTAATATTTAACTTTGGTTCCAACTGTGTTAAAGTAATATTTAACTTTGGTTCCAACTGTGTTAAAGTCATATTTAACTTTGGTTCCAACTGTGTTAAAGTACTATTTAACTTCCAACTGTGTTAAAGTCATATTTAACTTTGGTTCCAAATGTGTTAAAGTACTATTTAACTTCCAACTGTGTTAAAGTAATATTTCACCTCCAACTGTGTTAAAGTAATATTTAACTTCCAACTGTGTTAAAGTAATATTTAACTTTGACTGTGTTAAAGTAATATTTAACTTTGACTGTGTTAAAGTAATATTTAACTTCCAACTGTGTTAAAGTAATATTTCACTTCCAACTGTGTTAAAGTAATATTTCACTTCCAACTGTGTTAAAGTAATATTTAACTTCCAACTGTGTTAAAGTAATATTTAACTTTGACTGTGTTAAAGTAATATTTCACTTCCAATTGTGTTAAAGTAATATTTCACTTTGGTTCCAACTGTGTTAAAGTAATATTTCACTTTGGTTCCAACTGTGTTAAAGTAATATTTCACTTTGATTCCAACTGTGTTAAAGTAATATTTCACTTTGATTCCAACTGTGTTAAAGTATTATTTCACTTCCAACTGTGTTAAAGTAATATTTCACTTCCAACTGTGCTAAATTAATATTTCACTTTGGTTCCAACTGTGTTAAAGAAGTTTGGCATATTAGTGACATCACACATGCATCTCAGATGTGTTTGTTTGTTTGGAAGCGGCTCTTGTTGCACCCCCAACTGTGTTAAAGTAATATTTCACTTTGGTTCCAACTGTGTTAAAGTAATATTTCACTTTGGTTCCAACTGTGTTAAAGTAATATTTCACTTTGGTTCCAACTGTGTTAAAGTAATATTTCACTTTGGTTCCAACTGTGTTAAAGTAATATTTCACTTTGGTTCCAACTGTGTTAAAGTAATATTTCACTTTGGTTCCAACTGTGTTAAAGTATTATTTCACTTTGGTTCCAACTGTGTTAAAGTAATATTTAACTTTGGTTCCAAGTAATATTTCACTTTGGTTCCAACTATGTTAAAGTAATATTTCACTTTGGTTCCAACTGTGTTAAAGTAATATTTAACTTTGGTTCTGTATCGTAGTGGCTCTCGCTCGGCGTCACTCATGCACTGTCCCCGCACGTGCACGCGCACTGAATAAAAGACCACAATGTACCTTTATATCCCAATATTTGTCTGACCACACCCCTATCAGCTTACCCATATAAGCCGGGGTGGGGCCACCCACTCGCCTCCTTTCTCGCTTTCACCACAAGGAGTCCCTCGGTAGATCCCCACTTGACGTGATGTGATAGTAGGAGAAGAGTTGGAAAACAAGAAATACGTTGACATCATATCTTTATTTTCTCTCTCACTATATTCGAGAAAATACGGCGATATTGTCTTCGTACTGGAGTGTCTGGAAGATGATGATCATTCTACACCTCCATCGGGTTTCGTATTGGGAGTTTATGCCGCTACATGCCTCTCAACTGCAGTCCTCCTTGCTGTGGCTGGTTGCGGTAAAACCTTCCAGCGACACAGCTGGACTGTAGGACGCGCCGCTGTTGTGAGAAGCGGTGGGTTCCAGGTTGGTGAGTAATGTTTTGCTTGCGAGCTCCACTTGTCTGTTAGTGCTATGGGGGCTAGCTGACAATGTTTTTTACGAAAACCGGCCCCAGATTAGGGTCCTTTGTTCAGCCTTTAGGCGACGGCGGAGGACCTTGGTTTGAAGCCCATTATAGCAACTAGTGGGCCACACGACCAGTAACTGGTGATCCCAGGATCTCTGGACGCGTGGGTACTTCTCTGTCACCGTATAGGCCCCGTATCTCATATGCAAATGAGAGTTTACCCTAAACGAGGAAATATGAGCATGGATGTTCGTTATCGGAAAATCCATGTTCAAGTCAGCTACAGCCCAGATGGGACTTGTGCTGGCTCCGCCGGATGTTGGTAAAATCACCGTTGTAAAACTGTGTTAACATCTCGTTTCTCTTCTCTCTTAAAAGGTGAGGAGGGTTTCAGAACGGCGGCCTGTCTGAGTGTGACTTGTTATATCGTTGTGTACGAGTTCAGGTGATAGCTGTTTAGCTTGCGTGCTAGTTGTGGCCTACTGTGTTAGCCAGTCAGCTGTTAGCTGCGGCGCTAGCTCGCTGTGTTTACCAGGAGCCTGTTGTGTCACTAGGCTAGGTAACGTTAGCTTGCTGCTATCGGCCGAGTGCGGCCGTTAGCTTAATGCTACACTGTTGAACGTTCTGAGACTATAACATGCTTAAACACTCTGACTACGACGTCATCTTTGACAGAGGATGTTAGTCGAACCTACCCTGGGGCCAGCCGGCGAGGACTGCGTCAACAATGGGGACCGTAGCGGCGGGATGGAGCGGCGACGCTGCCCAGGTCGACAACACAGGACGGCTGTGTTACTACGGTGCCTTGTTAGAGACTGCAGTTTCGCTTGATCTGCGCTCACGGTAGGAAGGGTCCTGACCAGACATTGAACACTTCTTCTTGCTTTCCCTTCTAAATGTTTTGTAAATAACGATGTTTTCCAAAATGAGTGTTGCTGCACTACATTTAGGATACGACGCAAGTTATGTGTGAATTGTCTTGTCACTGGTCTCCATGCAAATCGGGTTATTGTTACAGATGTGAAAATGATCTGGTTTGTTGTGTTGAGACACATTGTGTGTTCATGTACCGTGTACTCACAACTAAGGGGGTTAAACTAACCTATAAAGCTATGCTTAGTGACATATGAGTAAAGAATGATTCTTTTCTCAGCCTGTAATGACAATGAACAGTGTGTTCACATATTAACAGGTTTACCTGTTTAACTGGCCGTATTAAGGGTAAAGTAGGAGGGTTGTGTTTCCCCCCGGTTCCCTGGGGACTTCTTCATCCTCCTCTCAGACATGTTGTTACACTATATTGTGTCACTGTGTGGTAGGGATACGATGTAACCATTAGCTTAGTTGTTGGGGTTGTGCTAAAAACAGCTTGAGGAACTGTATTTTCCTAAAGAAAAGATTGTTTGGTAACTTTTTCGTGTGTGCTTAGCAAGGCCTGTGGCCGATACTAATCCAGAATGATGTATTCTCTCATTATGAAAAATGGCGTTCCTCTGTAGAGTGTTTTTGCCATTTTTTGTAGGTGATAAAGGGTTGTGTGTGTCGTGCGACCTACAACTGGGTTGGGTTGGCCACAGAAGCACATGTGTAAGTCTGGTACCGGGGCTCTTGAGAGGACCCTCTCTATTCTGTGTTTTTTCCTTAGTAAAAATCAGATGGCAGGTTAGCACATGCGCTGTGTGAAGCTGTTAGACGCTTCATGGAGCTGACTATGACTGCGTCATACTCTTTTTTGTCATTACATCGTATCATGGGTGTGGGGTCGTAAATGGGTGAACTGGTAATCCTTTTCTCCCCTTCTTTGATGGGCAGGGGTTAAAACCTCCTGTCCTTCAAGGTTCCTGTCACGTTGCTGTTCGGCACGTTACAGGGTAAGAGGGAGGGGGGGGGGAGTTTCCTGGTCCCACGCCCTGGAATATTGGGCGTGTGCACCGCAGAAATTCCCCCGCCATAGAGTACGTCACTGTGCGCGTCTCTGTTGGTAGGACTTCCGTGTGCTGTTCGGGTCCATATGATGGATCTGTTTCGGGGGGGGTGGTCAGGGCTCCTCCTCACGAAGCTCCTATTCGGGCCTTCTGTGAGTTAGGACTCTCCTTCCATGTGAGGGAGCCTCCTCAGAGTACAGAGCCTCCTCCTCAGATTGTCAATGTGAGTGGAACCTCAAGAAGGAGTCCTACTCTATTGTGTGTGTATTCGATTCAATTCGATTATTGACTATGTATAGGTTCAGTGCCTCCTCCCCGGAGAGCCCTAAAACCAAACTTTTACATGGCTCAAGGTGCAATATATTCTTTTCAATCTGTACAGCTCACGTGGGAAGTCTCTCTGGGGATTTCCGTCTCCTCTCTATGGGAGGGTGGTGGAATGTAAAAATGTAAACAATTTTTACCCCCGGCTGTGTAGACTGGGATACATGCTGTTGGTGCTTCCTTATTTTCTATTAAAAAGGGTTGGAGTTCGGAAGTATCACACCCCTCTTGTCGTTCCCCTGGGCGCCTTGGGGATTCAATGACAGGTCTAAATAGCCTGTTCATTGATGTGGTTGTGTCCCGACGCACGCATAGTGCTAGCTCGGGGTGTTCTGTTGAAGATCAGGCGAATGACTGGCACACCTTGGTTGCTTGAGGTTAAAACAGCGTTTTTATAAAGCAACTGGGATGGAGGTTTTTTCCTCTTCCGACGACCTGTTTTGGTTGTCGACGGATTCTCGTTCATATCTGGGGGATGATGACGGAATGGATCTGAACATATGTAGAGGGGTCTCACGCCCTGGGGGTGGGCCACCGGGCGCGGTTCGCACCGAACGTCTGGGTGGCGCCTTCTTTTCATGTTTAAGATCAACACGCATATCTGCCCCTTCTTCTGGAGTAGGCATGTCGGCGTGGTTAGGGCACGGGACTGGTTCTGGTCACGCTGGTCCGGATCAGTTAAACCCGTTGTCCGCCGGGGATGCAGATCTGCTGTTCTGGTACCCTGAGGGACTTGGGCTTTTTTCAGGGGGATAAATGCCAGGTCTGTCCGGGTGTCACAGGGTTAAGCGCTATGGAGACCCTGGTTGGGTACATTTTGTACTCTGCACTGTCGTAATGGCTTACGGCCATGCCAACCTGTACACGCTCGATCTCGTCAGATCTCGGCCGCTACGCAGGTTGGTCCTGGTTAGTACTTGGTTGGGAGACCGCCTGGGAATACCAAGTACGGTGTGCTTGGGGCTGGTTCTCCATTCTTTTTGCTCCTCTCTCACGCATGGCAAAGAGGGGCCTGTTGGGGTGGTCGTTGACCTCCTCTGGTGACCGTGTGCTTCCCGTATCGCCGGGCCCGGTCCGAAGTAATGTTTCGTCGACCCGTAGGCCTGGGATAACCCTTTTTTGAAAACTGAAACACTTGTACTGCGGTATAGCCGGTGTATACCCGCAGGTGTGTTTTGGAGTTTTTTCTTGAGGGGTTATAGGAACAACCACCGCATTGGGTAAAGCCAAGGTGGTTGATTCCCTGGTGTGTTGGAGCAGTGTCAACTCCCGGGTTACCCGGTTGAGGGTGCCCCTGCACGTTCATGACGTCTGCCAATCATGTCAGCCTTCTCTGCCTCAACCCCTCTGGGTGGGTTTTTTTTGAATGGAGGCTTGGTCATGCAACAACGCCAGCATACGCCACTTCCGCCGGGGGGGCTGTTCTCAGCTGACTCCTTTGGCGCCTGTCTCGTCCGCAGTGCTCCAGGCTCGGGTTACAGCCTGTTGCCTGGTTTTCTCCGGTGCGCTGCCTGCTTCCGTTGGTTAACCTTTTTTGTGTGCTTATGGCCATGCTGACTGCCTGTTCTGCAGGGTCAGTGTGCCAGGCGGTGTGCTATTGGGGAGAAAGGGCCCGCTCTTGGAGAAGAGGGGCCTTATCCGAATACGCTGGCGATGTGGGGGGCGGTGTCACTAAGTGACCGCCTGGTGGGGTCTTGATGCCTGGCGTCATTGACCTCTCCGGGCCCCCGTTTTCCAGGGGATCCAGTCCCTTCAGTGGGTCTGGGTCTTCCTTCGTGCTCCGCTGCTATGGCCTTGCCACGGGGTTGGGTTTGCCCTTGACCCCGTGATTCTGGGGGCAGTAACGAGGTTGTTCCCTCCGTTCGTTCCCGGGTGGCATGCATGGTTGTGCGTGTGTGTAGTCGTGGGGTCAGGCCACAGTCTGCTCACCCTGTGCGTTGAGTTGCTTGAGTGCCTCTTCGCACGGTCGGGTCCGTCGCCCTCCCGGGGACCTCCAATAGGGGGGGTCGGGGGGGCTCGGTCCTCCCTGATCTGATGGTTGTGGGGGGCCTTCAGCGGGGTGTATTTGTCGGCCGATGGCTCTCGCTCAGCCTCCCTTGTGCATGAGTGACGCCGAGCGAGAGCCACTACGATACAGAACGTTAGGTTATGACTATAACCAAGTTCTGTTAGTAGTGGTGACGCTCGGCGTCCGACGCCGCTGCAGCCCTTGATCTCGCCTTGTGGTGAAAGCTTGGGAAGGAGGCGAGTGGGTGGCCCCACCCCGGCTTATATGGGTAAGCTGATAGGGGTGTCGTCAGACAAATATTGGGATATAAAGGTACATTGTGGTCTTTTATTCAGTGCGTGTGCACGTGCGGGGACAGTGCATGAGTGACGCCGAGTGTCACCACTACTAACAGAACTTGGTTATAGTCATAACCTAACGTTCCAACTATGTTAAAGTAATATTTAACTTTGGTTCCAAATGTGTTAAAGTACTATTTAACTTCCAACTGTGTTAAAGTAATATTTCACTTCCAACTGTGTTAAAGTAATATTTAACTTCCAACTGTGTTAAAGTAATATTTAACTTTGACTGTGTTAAAGTAATATTTAACTTTGACTGTGTTAAAGGGGAACTCCAACATTTTGGGAAATTAGCTTATTTAACATCTTCCCTGGAGTTAGACAAGAAGATACATACCTTTTTTGTCTCTGTGCGTGCATTTTAGCTTTGGGAATAGACGCTCCGTTAGCATAGCTTAGCTTCATCACTGGAAGTGGGGGAGGGTTAGAGCCTTACAGTGCCTTACAGTGTATTGCAAGGTCTGACATTGACCAAACTTGATATGCATGACCTTGGTGGGCTCTAGGTCAACTCCTGAAAAAGGGGGTCAATGTCAGACTTTGCAATCAAAAGTTAGGGGGCTAATAACCCTTGCCATAATATCAGTGCGCCCCTAACTTTTGATTGCAAGGTCTGACATTGACCCCCTTTTCAGGAGTTGACCTAGAGCCCACCAAGGTCATGCATATCAAGTTTGGTCAATGTCAGACCTTGCAATACACTGTAAGGCACTGTAAGGCTCTAACCCTCCCCCACTTCCAGTGATGAAGCTAAGCTATGCTAACGGAGCGTCTATTCCCAAAGCTAAAATGCACGCACAGAGACAAAAAAGGTATGTATCTTCTTGTCTAACTCCAGGGAAGATGTTAAATAAGCTAATTTCCCAAAATGTTGGAGTTCCCCTTTAAAGTAATATTTAACTTCCAACTGTGTTAAAGTAATATTTCACTTCCAACTGTGTTAAAGTAATATTTAACTTCCAACTGTGTTAAAGTAATATTTAACTTTGACTGTGTTAAAGTACTATTTAACTTCCAACTGTGTTAAAGTAATATTTAACTTCCAACTGTGTTAAAGTAATATTTAACTTTGACTGTGTTAAAGTAATATTTCACTTCCAATTGTGTTAAAGTAATATTTCACTTTGGTTCCAACTGTGTTAAAGTAATATTTCACTTTGATTCCAACTGTGTTAAAGTAATATTTCACTTTGGTTCCAACTGTGTTAAAGTAATATTTCACTTCCAACTGTGTTAAAGTAATATTTCACTTTGGTTCCAACTGTGTTAAAGAAGTTCGGCATATTAGTGACATCACACATGCATCTCAGATTTCAGAGAAGTACAGAGACAATCTCCCTCTCCAGGGGGAATAATGTGACCATATGTGACCACTTCTGCACAAAATAGCAATCGGTATCATCAAATGCCATAATTTTGGACTGCAATAAGAAGATTTTGGATCTGTTTACCGCGCACAGGACCTACAAAAATGAACTGATTAAGACACTTGGACACTTGGACTAATGCATTCAGTCATCTGGATGGAGTTGTTAAAACTCACTTCACTCAAATCAATAGAGTTATATTTCACTCTACTCAAATCAAATTTAAAGTGACGTGGCTGGGAGAAATTGTTGCCAGTCAGTTCAGCCAAAACAAATTCCTGGACCAATGTCGAACCAGGGAGCTGCTGGAGTCGAAGGCCCTCTGGGAGATAAGAGTGGCAAGTGGCCCCCCCACCCCCAATCCCTATACCCAATCACCCCTCCCGTGTGTACGCCTGGCGCCTATGACGGCAGCCGACTAGTACGCGTGCTGGAGGGGGGGGGGGGGGGGGGGGGGGGGAGCCTAAGACTGTCTCATCACCAAAGTCATATCCCCCAAATATCTGCCCCTCCCGTTGGACAATCTTGCATCCCTCCCTCCCGCCTGGCGCTACGACACCCCGGTGTTGCTGCAGCCGACAATCGCATATGGTGGCTCAGGCATTCTGTAGTCGACATGTGTCAACAAATGTACATGCCTGTTTGAATTTATGTTGTGCCGTTGTTACTGTAAAAATGCAATGATTGTGATATGATGTTGTTAATGAGACGATGAGCTGTATGTGTATGCCACTGGAATTTCCCCAAGGGGATCAATAAAGTACCTATAACCAGGGCCGCCTGGGAGAAATGCGAGGCCCTGTGCGAGATTTAAACGCGAGGCGCTATGGCCGGAGCCTTGTCATGGTGCAGGCCCGACCACATCTTCTGTCAAAGATGATGTCGTAGTCAGAGTGCCAGGGCCTGCTATTCTCACGGCTAATGTCAATGGTCGTAGCACAAGCTAACAGCTAACTCTAGGCTAACTGATAGCATCAAGCTAACGTTCCCAGCCGAGCGAAAACGAGCAGCTAACGTCGTAGCTAAACAGCTAACTGGCTAACAGTTAGCTCAACCCGGCTATCGCTAACCATTAGCTAACGCAGAAGCAAGCTATGCGGCTACCACTGAAAAACTGTACAACGTGAGAAAAGCAATACAGGCCAACACTTCAGACAGCCGCTGTGTTTTCCTCTTCTCATACGAAGAGAGAAGGGAAAAAGAAGGCAATACACATCCCACTACAGAGTGGTGTTTACCATAGCGGTGCCGGCAACAAGTCCCTTGCGGACTATAGCCGACTTGAGCATGGAGATATTCTCATAATGAAACACCAAGCTCACCTCCCTCGCACCAGGTGCTGACACCAGGCCACACACAGTTAGCTACAGCTAACTAGCTAGTCGGCCCGTTTGGCTCCCGAGAGAGAGAGAGAGAGAGAGATATCCACGGCGGGAATAGAATAGAGTGCATTAAAAACTCACCAAACGTCCAAGAGGATGGAGACAACCGCGTGGATTTGACGAAGTTCATCTGCCGAACGACCGTCCTCTTCATCTTGGCATAACAATGCTGCACGTGCTCTCTCTAGGTTAGCTAACACTAGTTAGCATTTAGCTAAGCTAGCTACTAGCCGACATCATCATGGCTATATCCCGACTGAACCACACGTTAGCACTCAATATTATAACGTAGCTAAAGCTAACTAGCTGTCCCTGTCTTTAGCCGGGATGGCTAGCCTGACTGAACTGTCTAACATGCAACAACTTTCATCTTCAGTCCATCTGCCGAACGATGTCCTCTTCATCTTGGCTGGCATAACCTCCAATGCTGCACGCGCGAAATAGTCAGACGCTACCTTACCTGTAACCCCTCCCCTCATTGAAACCAATTCTGCTGCAGAGCCTCAGAGCTGCATCCAATAGTGTATATGCAGAGCCGCAGAGCCAGGAACAAGTCAGACACATTCTACAAACGTGTCTAATGTGAAATATATAAGCATATAAGCAAAACTAGATTTTAGGTCTGTGATGAAAAAGGGCCTCGCGGGAAGGGGGGCCTCGCAAAAAATAAAAAAAATAATAAAAAAAAATAAAGAAAATAATAAATAAAAAAATTATATTTTTTTTATTTTTATTTTTTATTTTTTGTGCGAGGCCCCCCTTCCCGCGAGGCCCTGTGCGACCGCACTGATCGCACACCCCCTGAGGCGGCCCTGCCTATAACAAGAGGAGTTAACCAAAGAGGACATGGGAGGGGATCTTTAAAAGCACCGGTGGTACGATGTGGACATCAACACATCGTTGTGAATTCAACATCCATTCCTAGCGGGCAGGATTAACGCAGAAACACAACGAGACCGACAGGGATGAATAGAGAGTCGACGGTGGGGTCGGTCTCTCTTTTATATCGACATCGCTCTGCCACCGGACCCGATCCACGGGGGAGCGTGGTCTTATCGTGAATTTTTCGACAATGGTCTAATTTTCTGTTGTACAGTAGTTCTACAGAGTTATTGCAATTCATTCGACAATGTTATACGATTCTAAAAACATTATTTCATCTGAGCGCAATGATTAGAGAACAGAGGAGACGCAGACGTTGCATGTTTCTAATGAACTCGTATAAGTCAGTGGTTGGGTGGCGCGCCAACAGACACAGACGCATCACAATTCCAATGTCCCCCACCACTTTAGAAGTCAATATGTCTGCGTAGTTTTCTTCAAAATAACAAGAGGCAATCACACCATCTCTCTATCTGCATTCCCCTCTCTCTCTGCCTCTTCCCCTCTCAATCCATCCACCCCCCCCCCCCCCCCCCCCCCCCAACTATAGGGAGGTGTTCTGACGTCACTGGTTGTTCCACCCGTATAGGGAATTATCATTGGGGAAATGGATTATCAGCTATTGTAACAATTATGCCGCATGGAAATTGAAAAGCTTTCCATTTTTGCACAAAATGACTAACTAACATTATTGTTTAAAGGGGAACTATTTTACTATTTCTTTCACTATTTGGGCACTTTTACACAATTCCTGTGAGTCTATGGAACACCTCTGTAATATATATATTTTTTTTATTCATTGTTTTGTATTTCTAATCAAGTCCTCAAAAACAGCATTTTTCTACCTCAAGATCTCGAGCCGTTTTGAGCCTGGGCTCCTAAACCACTGTGCAGCGTCGTCTTCGCCTGAACATTAACATGCAGCGGTGTCTTTATGACATCACATATCAGCACATTTTCAAACGACTCAGTTCAGTGAGGGTGAATATTGTGAGAGGAGAATTGGAAGAATGCGCCAATATGAGAATTTTTAGACATAGATCATATTAATATAAGTTCACATAGCTAGGAAACAATGCTAAACACTCAAAAAGGCAATTTATAAGATAGTTCCCCTTTAAGCATTTTTTGTTAATGATTTGTTTTAATGTTGTTGTTTAATGATTAATTGCGAATATTTTCATGTTGAGCTATAGATTGTGGATGAATACGCACAGAAAGGGACACCATGCCAATGCTTTATTTGTTTTAAATGAGGCGATTTAGAAATGGGCAAATACATTGCGTTGGACAGAGGGTGGAACACGAAAAACGGCAATGACGTCACCACTACACCTCCCTATACCCACTAGTGCCACTCTCTCTACCTCCCTCCTCTCTCTATATACCTCTCTCTCCATGTTATCTCGGTCCTTTCATACAGTATTCCATCACTTCACCACCTCTCCTCGGCTTCCACACCAGCTAATGATCATTATCGGGAGGTTTGGGAGGTTCAAAGGGTCAAAGTGGGTATAAAACAGGAGGGAAGACTGTCAAGTTCTAAACGGTGGATACCAAACACAGAAGGCAAAGACTACGTTGAACTGTTGAACAGTAATCGAGAACTATTGTATTGTACTGTAAAATATATATATATATATATATATATATATATATATATATATATATATATATATATATATATATATATATATATATATATGTTTAATCTATTCTATTCTACAATTGTATTGCACTGCAATATTGCACTTATACTCTGTCTGTTTTATCTTACTTTTTTTTATTATTGTCCATTTAAAACTGAATCAAACCATAAACAAGTGCCAACCTGCTCATCAGGAGCAATGGGGTTAAGTGTCTTGCTCAAGGACACTTCGACACGCTGCCCGGGAGGAGCGAGAATCAAACCGGGAACCTCCGGATTACCAGACGACTGCTCTACCTCTCAAGCCACTGTTGCCCCCTATTACTAGGTCTATTTTATTATTAGGTATTTCTACTTTGGTCTCTATCACTATACATTTATAGTTAGTGTAATCAATCATTTGACCTGATGTACACTAGAATGTGCAGCATACCATTCTCTGACGTCTCACCCCTTTATGGAGGAGGATTGTTGGCATATTTACCTGGGTCACAAAAGAACCAACATAGCATGTTTACAAAAGAGGTGAATTATTCTGGTTGCAGAATGACAGCTCTCACTTTTTTCCTCATTCCCTCCCCCATCTAGTGACACAACTGTCGGGTCTAGCTTGTATACTGCGTTGGACTACTAGCCTAAACTAAATGTATCAGCAATAGTAGTAATCATGGATTATCGTCATAGGTCTTGTAATCTTCAATCAAGTCAACTGTAAGTAATGCTTGAGACGTTATCTATAGCTAATGCTTGCATCACCATGGAGGTCTCTAAGGTAATAATGTGTTAGAAATTACTACCCCCGCGGCCATCGTCAACAGTCATTCACGGTCGGCTTTGGTTGTCCGACTTTTCAAAGGGGGCGCGGCTTAGCGACAGGTCTATTGTATGTATTGAGCCGTACTGTATTGTACCCATTCTGCAATCTGTTAAATAAAGTTTTTATTCATTCATTCACCTTTAGAGATCAATGGATCAAGGTTTTAACTCTCCCAATTACTGGAATACACAAACGTTATGTATAATTGCATAATTTTACTTTAGATACGTAAGCACATTCAATAGCAAATACTTCTCTACTTTTACTTAAGTATCATTTTAATAGAGTACTTTTACTTTGACCAGAGTACTCATTTATCTGGGGGGGTCTAACGACCCTTGGCTGCACCTCGGGCCTAAAAACCACCCCTAGGCATGGTCTAATTCTCATAACCCACTCCTGCGCATGATGTAATGCTTTAATACGCTGACTGCATGCTGACGTCTTGAATATTTTTCAAATCCATCAACGACAAGTATTTTATTTTAATTAATTTCCATCATTGCCTGTTGAAATAAATAACGAGGCTATACACATAAACACAAGAGGGCGCTACTGAGCTTCACCTAGACTCCTGTAATTATCACTTTACAACATGCCAATGCCTGAGTCAGCCTCGTATTATTTTCTCAGCAAATCTATTGTTTGTCTATATATATACAACATTGGCAGATCAAGAGCAATGCATAAAGTGTAGACTAAGAATTATGCATAAAATAAGCATAAAAAAGACAGCAGCAAAATAGACAAGGATATAAATAAGGCGTTTTTTTTCACGAGTATTTGACTATTTAATGTTTGCTGTTGGCAAATTGTTGTCTGTCATATTGTCATAATTTAATCAGGAAATGCCCACGTGAAAAGTGTAAAGTTGAGAAATATATTTATCTATGCACGGAAATAGTATTTTTTTCAGCAAATCTCTTAGTGACAACAACAATGTGTTTCAAGGTGAAGGATTTAGAATGTTCACCACTTGGCCAAACGAGACGGCTCGTCCGCAGTAGAGGCAGGGATGCACATCAGGAGAGGAACACATTGGAAATAATATTTGACTTTCTTTACAAGATTACGATCAAATTTGATTACGATTAAACTGGACTTTTATTCGTAGCACACATTGCAAACGTAGTCACATCCCATCGTCCTTCCCCCCCAAGGGCAGCCGGGAGCAGACATGGGCTGTGGTGTGGGGCAAGTGCTCCTGTCTCTCTTTGTCAGGGACGCGACGACATTAGCAATCTGTTCTGCATGTTTTTTTTTTCATTTGGGTTTATCTCTTTCTCTGGAGGGGAATCCCTTGCGAGCACATGCAGACATGCACACATGCAAACTACACACAGAAAGGCCCGGGAGATACCCCACCTGGGTACCTGGCAACGCGGAAACCTGGTCCCCAAGCGGGAATCGAACCCTGGACCTTCTTGCTGTGAGGCGACAGTGTTAACCACTACACCACCGTGCTGTGAGGAGACAGTGTTAACCACTACACCACCGTGCTGTGAGGAGACAGTGTTAACCACTACACCACCGTGCTGTGAGAGACAGTGTTAACCACTACACCACCGTGCTGTGAGGAGACAGTGTTAACCACTACACCACCGTGCTGTGAGGAGACAGTGTTAACCACTACACCACCGTGCTGTGAGGAGACAGTGTTAACCACTACACCACCATGCTGTGAGGAGACAGTGTTAACCACTACACAACCGTGCTGTGAGGAGACAGTGTTAACCACTACACCACCGTGCTGTGAGGAGACAGTGTTAACCACTACACCATGTGCTGTGAGGAGACAGTGTTAACCACTACACCACCGTGCTGTGAGGAGACAGTGTTAACCACTACACCACTGTGCTGTGAGGAGACAGTGTTAACCACTACACCACCGTGCTGTGAGGAGACAGTGTTAACCACTACATCACCGTGCTGTGAGGAGACAGTGTTAACCACTACACCACCGTGCTGTGAGGAGACAGTGTTAACCACTACACCACCGTGCTGTGAGGAGGTGCTGTGAGGAGACAGTGTTAACCACTACACCACCGTGCTGTGAGGAGACAGTGTTAACCACTACACCACCGTGCTGTGAGGAGGTGCTGTGAGGAGACAGTGTTAACCACTACACCACCGTGCTGTGAGGAGACAGTGTTAACCACTACACCACCGTGCTGTGAGGAGACAGTGTTAACCACTACACCACCGTGCTGTGAGGAGACAGTGTTAACCACTACACCACCGTGCTGTGAGGAGACAGTGTTAACCCCTACACAACCGTGCTGTGAGGAGACAGTGTTAACCACTACACCACCGTGCTGTGAGGAGACAGTGTTAACCACTACACCACCGTGCTGTGAGGAGACAGTGTTAACCACTACACCACCGTGCTGTGAGAGACAGTGTTAACCACTACACCACCGTGCTGTGAGCACCCAACCTTGGGCTACGCAGGCTCAATGACTACCATACACTGGCACCAGGCACACATCACACTACACAATGGCTGAACGGCTCAGGAGACAGGGATTGATATCAGCCAATTAAGGGGACAGGATGATTAGGTGGCCTTGATGTCAGAGACCTGATTGGGAATATGGCCAGGAATGTCAGGGAACCCCCTACGCTTTACGATAGGCGCCCTGGGTTCTTTAACGACCGAAATTCAGTCCGGACCTCGGTTTAGCGTCTCATCCGAAGGACGGCACTCGCAGCTGTACGGTGTACCTATCCATGACAGCAATGAAATATAGCCCAAATCCCAATAACACATTTTCACAGTATGTGTACTGTACTGTGTATAGCTTACCCATATGGGAAGGGCCTTCGCCCGCTCGCGTGAGTGAGTGTAGGCATCTCTCCGGGTTAAGAATGTAATCACTCACGGGGAAAACCAGCTAGTTGTGAGCAATGGCTCGATGAGCCTTCCAGACACAGGTATAAACACGATCATAGACGAAGGGAGTGTCAGAGGTACTGAGAGTACAGCACGGTCCGTACGACCTCCACGGACGCTACGGCAACAGAACTCCACAGCCTATCGCAGTGTCTCTGTCGACACCCAATCAACGGTGATGGTCTAACGAGAAAAAGTCGGCCTGTCTCTGTAGGTTTAAAACACATTGATGGCATTTGGAAACCAGGAGTCTTTGTAGAAGTTTCAAGACAGCCCTGACAAGCTCTCTCCCCCGAACCTAACTGGCCTAGATGGGCTATTCTGGCTGTAATTGGCAGGACTTGCGTGCGTGCGTGTGTGTGTGTGTGTGTTCACATCACATCGCACAGAAGCGTGTGCAATCACACATGAGCGCACTCTCACACACACACACACACACACATCTGTCTGTCTGCATGTGTATGTATCCTTGTCTGTCTGTCTCCCTGTCTGTATGTGTGTCTGTCTGTATGTCTTCCTGTATATCTGTCTGTATTAGGGATGGGTACCGAATTCGGTACTTTTAAAAGGTACCTACCGAAACACGTCGGTACTACAGAGTATCGAAACTGCACGTCAATGTCAACGGCACAATACATGTTTTCAAACTCTCTTTGGGTGTTTGCAATTCATGGGGAGTATACTGTACGTCTCGGATATCTTGGTACAGTGGGCACTGGCACTGGGCAGGTTGTTAGAAAGTGTAGCTCAGTTTTCACCTCTGCTCTTGGAACACTATCTCCAAACTCCCACTCCTCTCGAAACTTTATTTTGTTATGTGCTCGTGCTGCCGCGGTGCGTTTTATTTTTAGCGGTCGGCTTACTCCTTCCACAGTTTCACATATTTGTAACCCATTAACGTTATTAAGCTAACGTTAGCTAATCGTCGGACATAAGTTAACGTTAGCTCCCTAGGCTAAGAGTAGACAGAAGAGTAGTGGATGTGATGTCGGTAAACAAACCACAGATTAGGCTGTTATGTAAAACCAAAACACCACAGAGCGGGTCTTTAGTGAGTGTGGAGCGAAAATAACTGCTAGAATACTCAATTAGCAGCAGAGTAGTTTGTTTAACGATGTCTCAGGGTATACAAAACGTTATTTCACATTATTACGCAACCAGAATACAGATAAATGACATGAAGACCAATTAAATATTCAAACAGACACAAATACACTAAAATGCAGAGGCTATATTGTGATGATGTCATGGTAACATGTAACAGTGAAACTGTGAAGTTAGCTAGATTAAACTGCCATACATTTAATTACTTTCCTATCATTTACAAAGGTGAGCGGCGGTAGTGTGTTACCTTGGCGATGATGACCTATATCTCACACCAGCCGATCCATATTTCATTCCATATTTAATGTGACACCGGGTTTCAACTGCTTTTCAACTGTGAAATTCAGACACTTTTCAATCAATTCATAGCGGCTTGTCGAGGACTCGTCAGGGAAACACCCAGCAGCAGCAGAAGTGGTTATTTTTATTGAATTGGCAGGCGGAACTTTGAGGGTATTTTTGGAGGTGCAAATCACAATTTCCAGACAATTAAGATTATTAAATGTGTTGAGTATTCAATGCCATTTGCAAGTCACTGCTCTGCCTGAAGCAACTCCAGGGATATATTGTTGTAATGTTTGTTTAAGGGTTGTTGTCAAAGTAAAACAAGTCAATTGTTTTCATCAAAATGTCATTAAATTAAAACAAACAAAGACTCACCATATAAATGTATGGATTAATAAACTCGAAGGACATAATGGAACCGGTCCAGAAAGACTGATACGTCCAACGGGGTCGGAAAGCAACATCCCGTCACCTACAGCTTCATGTTGCACAGCGCTGAGAATACTGCATGTTGTAAAATGCTGCAAAATAAATGTCTAAAGTTCTGAAAGGTTTACTTTGAACATGTATGTGTATGTGCACCTTTACATTTAGTAATTTAGTGTGACACTTTTATCCAAAGCAACTTACAAGGTGTGTAGGCAAGGTAAAGTATGTGGTAGCAGAGTTCATACTAGTAAAATATATACCGTAAATCCTCAAATATAGGACGGGTCTTGTATTTACCTCAGCTGCAAAGAGCACCAGGCCTTTATTAGAGAGAGGCTTATATAAGAGGCAGGCCTTAATGTCTAAAAATGACACTCATGGACATAATCCCTTCATTTTCAGACTTTTATTGCAAAACATGGAAAAAAACATGGAAAAAACATGAAAAAAAATCTGTTAATTCGATTTTTTTATATGTACATTGTCTGTCTACATTTATTTAGACTAGCATAGGTATTTAAATATTGAGTGCAGTTGAGTAATTGTGAAACTGGTGTGGGATTAACGTAATTCACACACTGAAGTTTGAACTGTCTATAGGTTGTGGGGTCCGGGGACGATTTAGAATCGAGTTGCATTGATACACTACAGTAACATGCAGTAGCTTTAGCTGACGCTATCATAGCCATCATGATCTGTAATGTGTCAACTGGACAACGCCAGCCTCGCCTGCCATATAGATAGCGAACGTTAACATTTGCAAACGAAGTCAACGTCGTCCAGCTGACACCACAGATCTAGATATTATGACAACGTTAGCTAGCGCTAAAGCTAACGCCAATCAGAGGGAAACGTTAATGTACGGTAGTCAGTGTAGCGGGAGGCAGCACTTGATTTGCATTGGCAAGAGTTTACGGGAGTAGGCGCGGAACTGGTCTCTCCGTGTTCAGGAGACTCATGCGTGTAAAACTCTATTGGACTATGTCTCCAGCGCCCCCACAGCCGTAGCTACAACCACTTACTGTCGAGGCTCTCATCCATCCATCCTCCCTGAGCTCAAGGTAACAGGAAGTGCACTGGTCTATACAGCCAACCCCACGGGGCCTGAGGGGAGGAGTCATCTATACAGCCAGCCTGAGGGGAGGAGTCATCTATACAGCCAGCCTGAGGGGAGGAGTCATCTATACAGCCAGCCTGAGGGGAGGAGTCATCTATACAGCCAGCCTGAGGGGAGGAGTCATCTATACAGCCAGCTCCATGGGGCCTGAGGGGAGGAGTCATCTATACAGCCAGCCTGAGGGGAGGAGTCATCTATACAGCCAGCCTGAGGGGAGGAGTCATATATACAGCCAGCCTGAGGGGAGGAGTCATCTATACAGCCAGCCCCTCGAGGGGAGGAGTCAATCACATGGAGAGTTCATGTTCTGGATCCACTTCTGCTTCATTTAGTAAAACTTCTGGGTAAAGTCTGATTAGTCACATAGACACAGGAGTAAATTATACATTAATACATTAATAGGGGGGGGGGGGGGCACCTTGAGTGCTAGAGAATGCAGGCTTGAAGGTCAGAGTGAGGTTCAAATCCCTGCTGGGGAATAAGCGAGCAAGTGGTAGAGGTGAACAAGTGGTCGTCTGTCTGCCCAAGCAGCCAACGAGGTATTTTTTTTTAATTTCATTTTAAATCTTTATGTAAATAAATACAAACAATATGAAATCAAAACAAATCATTGATCAAGAAATTTTAAACTTTTTTTTTTAAATAAACAAAAGCAAAACATAACTCAATTAATTACATGTTTAGTATTTAGTAATAAGTATACACTTATTTAGTGTAATAGTGTAATATTAGTGTAATAATTTAGTGTAATAATAATTGTATTTTATTTGAGTAAATGCACTTTGTTTCATGCGCAAGCTAAGCGCCATTGTAAATGGTAAATGACTGCTTTTTTATATAGCAGCTTTTATCCAAAGCGCTTTACATTTTATTCCTCACATTTTACCCGTTCACTCACACATTCACACACGGACGGCGGGGGCGACAGTGCAAGGTGCCAACCTGCTCATCGGGAGCAATTAGGGACTAAGTGTCTTGCTCAAGGACACATCGACACGCTGCCCTGGGAGGAGCGGGAATCGAACCGGGAACCTCCGGATTGCCAGACGACCTCCCGAGCCACTGTATTTAATTTCTTTCAAACGATGCAGCCTATTTAATTTGCTGATGCATGTTGTACTGTGTGTTCATTCACACCTGTAGTTCTCAGGGAGTGAGACGGGACGAGGAGGAGGTGTGGATGAGCCCACATTATAAACACCTGTAGTTCTCAGGGAGTGAGACGGGACGAGGAGGAGGTGTGGATGAGCCCACATTATAAACACCTGTAGTTCTCAGGGAGTGAGACGGGACGAGGAGGAGGTGTGGATGAGCCCACATTATAAACACCTGTAGTTCTCAGGGAGTGAGACGGGACGAGGAGGAGGTGTGGATGAGCCCACATTATAAACACCTGTAGTTCTCAGGGAGTGAGACGGCACGAGGAGGAGGTGTGGATGAGCCCACATTATAAACACCTGTAGTTCTCAGGGAGTGAGACGGGGAGACGAGGAGGAGGTGTGGATGAGCCCACATTATAAACACCTGTAGTTCTCAGGGAGTGAGACGGGGAGACGAGGAGGAGGTGTGGATGAGCCCACATTATAAACACCTGTAGTTCTCAGGGAGTGAGACGGGACGAGGAGGAGGTGTGGATGAGCCCACATTATAAACACCTGTAGTTCTCAGGGAGTGAGACGGGGAGACGAGGAGGAGGTGTGGATGAGCCCACATTATAAACACCTGTAGTTCTCAGGGAGTGAGACGGGGAGACGAGGAGGAGGTGTGGATGAGCCCACATTATAAACACCTGTAGTTCTCAGGGAGTGAGACGGGACGAGGAGGAGGTGTGGATGAGCCCACATTATAAACACCTGTAGTTCTCAGGGAGTGAGACGGGACGAGGAGGAGGTGTGGATGAGCCCACATTATAAACACCTGTAGTTCTCAGGGAGTGAGACGGGACGAGGAGGAGGTGTGGATGAGCCCACATTATAAACACCTGTAGTTCTCAGGGAGTGAGACGGGGAGACGAGGAGGAGGTGTGGATGAGCCCACATTATAAACACCTGTAGTTCTCAGGGAGTGAGACGGGACGAGGAGGGGTGGATGAGCCCACATTATAAACACCTGTTTATATAAGAACCGACCTAATCTATCATCATCTTTATATTTTCTTAAATGTTTGTTCAAGTTTCAAGTTCAAGTTTCTTTATTAGTTGTCATACAGAAGTGCAGAAGCTCCAGAGACGGTGCTAGACAAAAATAGATAAGTATAAAATAAAATAAGTATAGCAAGTATAAAATAGAAGTCACGTACGTAGACACAAGTGTTCAGTATGTACAATTTATTCAATGTCTAATTATCTAACCTGATTTTTCTTTTACTTATCTTTATTTGACAATTTATATAATATAAGATAAGATAAGATATTCCGTTATCGATCCCCTTGGTGACATTCAGGCATCATAGCAGCATGGTGAATGGGGGAGGGGAGGTACAGGTAGTAAAAAAGCAGTGTAAACAATAACAAATCAATATAATTAACTCTGGACATGTGCACATGGGCAACAAGGTGTATATACCTGTTTTAATGTGCCTGTGATCTCGAGGCATCAGCGTTCTGGAGTACTGGGAGCACAGAGAGGAAACATGTACTCAGTAAGTAAATCATTGGACTAATTCTACAACGAAGATGTGAAAAGAAAAAAACTGCGACGTCGACTTTGATTTTCTGTGAGCATGTTATTTTGGTGATTTCCACCAGCTGCCTAATGAGACCCGCGCCAGAGCCTTATGTGTTCAGCGTTGTGTTAACACACTGTCTGCTACAGTTACCAGGGTGACTGCTGATCTCAACACATGGCTGGGCACACACACACACACACACACACACACACTGCACATGCACACAGAAGGGACACGGATGTACGCATACATACATACATACAAACATACATACATACATACATACATACATACATACATACATTGTATTGCCATGCAATCACTTGTGTTCATCCCACAACCTCTAACCGCCTACACAAACAGAGATATATAGAGGGGGGGGAGAGAGAGAGAGAGAGAAGAGAGAGAGAGCGAGAGAGAGAGAGAGAGAGGAGGAGAGAGAGAGAGAGAGAAGAGAGAGAGAGAGAGAGAGAGAGAGAGAGAGAGAGAGAGAGAGAGAGAGAGGGGGGGGGATATGGAGATATAGAGATAGATGGAAAGAGAGATATATAGAGAAAGAGAGAGATATATAGATATAGAGAGATAAGGAAATATATATAGCAATATATATATATAGATAAAGATATATGGGGGATATGGAGAGATATAAATAGAGATATAGGGATACAGCGATATAGAGAGAGAGGGAATATACAGAGATAGATAGATATTAATAGAGAGGGATATAATTATAGGGAGATAGATGAAATATATAGAGAGAGCAGTGAGATAGAGAGATATGGAGAGATATAGGGATATATATATATATCGATAGATAGATAGATAGATAGATAGATAGATAGATAGATAGATAGATAGATAGATAGATAGATAGATAGATAGATAGATAGATAGATAGATAGATAGATAGATAGATAGAGTAGAGAGATATATAGAGAGAGGGGAAATATATATATATATAGAGAGAAAGAGAGAGAGAGAGAGAGAGAGAGAGAGAGAGAGAGAGAGAGAGAGAGGGGGGGATATGGAGATATAGAGATAGATGGAAAGAGAGATATATAGAGGAGTTCAGCTAAGTTCAGCTAAGATGAACCCCTAAAGAATATTCAACTTTTAATGGAATAACTAAACAGAAGGAAGAGATAACTTCACAAAGGCAACATGAATATATATAGATCCAATAGGACAAAGACCAACACTTAAATCCAAAGAGAAGAGGATTTCCTACAGCAGCTAAGGAGGCTAACAGAGTAGTCAGGTACTGACACCGTTAGCTACGAGAGCTAGCGGGACCGTTCGGTTCAATAAAACGTTGCTACAAGAGCTAACGGGACCGTTTGGCTTATTATAACGTTACTGGTTCAATATAACGTTGCTACAAGAGCTAACGGGACCGGTTGGCACATTATAACGTTACTACGAGAGCTAGCGGGACCGTTTGGCTGTATATAACGATAGTTAGCTGCGTTAGCTGCCGGCCTGCCTGGCTGTATATAACGATAGTTAGCTGCGTTAGCTGCCGGCCTGCCTGGCTGTATATAACGATAGTTAGCTGCGTTAGCTGCCGGCCTGCCTGGCTGTATATAACGATAGTTAGCTGCGTTAGCTGCCGGCCTGCCTGGCTGTATATAACGATAGTTAGCTGCGTTAGCTGCCGGCCTGCCTGGCTGTATATAACGCCAGTTAGCTGCGTTAGCTGCCGGCCTGCCTGGCTGTATATAACGATAGTTAGCTGCGTTAGCTCCCGGCCTGCCTGGCTGTATATAACGATAGTTAGCTGCGTTAGCTGCCGGCCTGCCTGGCTGTATATAACGCCAGTTAGCTGCGTTAGCTGCCGGCCTGCCTGGCTGTATATAACGCCAGTTAGCTGCGTTAGCTGCCGGCCTGCCTGGCTGTATATAACGATAGTTAGCTACGTTAGCTGCCGGCCTGCCTGGCTGTATATAACGATAGTTAGCTGCGTTAGCTACACAACGTTAGCTAACGACAGCTAGCCAGCCAGCTAAATCCTAAATAATATTTTGTACAAAAAGCTAATAACAACAGTCTCTGTCAGTTAAGTTTGTGTATTACCTGGTGTGTTGCCATGGAAAATAACCAAAACAGGCTGTGCAGCAGTGAAGTTGAGTACCCTCCTAGTTGCACAAGTAATAAAAACAAGAAAAAACACAAGGAGGAGACACTGTTGGCCCACCCAGAGGAGCTGTATGCTGACTACACTGTCTATAATGACAAGAAGGTGATGAATGACCTCATCTTCCACACAGAACATGTTAACTCCTGGAAACAGGTGATCTGTAACCACTATGACCATGTTGTGAAAGAAGGCATCGGTCGAGGAGGACGGCACACTATATGCCATGATGAGACCCTGGACACTGATAACCCAGTTCTAACAATCTCTTACTATGTTAAAGGGACTGTATTAGTACAGGGAAATGAAGCAAACCTCAACATATTTCAAGAGCTTTTCCCAAAAATAAAAACGGAAGTGGAGAGAGTTGTGCCCAATACCAACAAGGCTGCGGACACACAGACAGAAGAGGACAAGGTGAACACAGACACAGAAATATCAGAGTCAAAACCAGCAACTAGCCCTTCTGACTGTGCCACTCCAACTCCCTCCAACCACACAGTGAACCCAGTGACGCACTGCCAGCACAAAGAGCACCAGTCAGCCCATCCATTCACACTCCTTCAACACCCTCCAAACTGGTCCAGCAGCTGAGAGAAAGCGTATCTCTCCTGGAGCTGGAGTTCACTGAATTTAAAGAGAGGACTCTGGCCAGGCTGACTGAGCCCTGCACCATTCAGCAGCTGGGAGAAGAGCTCCGTCATCTGAAGAGGAACGGGGAGGAGACCGCTTCAGAGCTGAGGGAGACCCAGAGGACGGTCATGGAGCTCACAGAAACCATGCGGGAGCTAGAGCAGGACAACACCACCCTACAGGCGTGTGTGTGTGTGTGTGTGTGTGTGTGTGTGTGTATGTGTGTGTGTGTGTGTATGTGTGTGTGTGTGAGTGTGTGTGTGCCTGTGTGTGTGTGAGTGTGTGTGTGCCTGTGTGTGCCTGTGTGTGTGTGTGTGTGTGTGTGTGTGTGTGTGTCTCTGTGTGTGTGTGTGTGTGTGTGCCTGTGTGTGTGTGAGTGTGTGTGTGTGCCGCTGTGTGTGTGTGTGTGTGTCTCTGTGTGTGTGTGTGTGTGCCTGTGTGTGTGTGCCTCTCTCCCCACCTTCCTCTCCCCCTCCTCTCTCACGTACTGCAGCAGCAGAGGCTCTCTGTGCTCCTGGTAGAACTCTCTCTGGCGTCGGTCCGACAGCGCCGGCTCGTTAGGCAGGAAGCTGCTGGCCCACACCTATGATGTCACAGGAAACAGGAAGCAGAGGAAGTTAAAGATTGTTCACCTCATTTGGCCACGCCCCCCACATCCACGGTCACACTTATATTTCCGGTTGCAGAACTCCGTTATACAGATGACGGCTAGCGTGGACGTTCACAGGTGTGAGGGGGGGGGGGGGGGGGGGGGGGGGGGGAGATATAGAGGGAAGGAGACATTCAGCAAATGTCGCCGGGTCCGGGAGTCGAACCCGGGACGTCCGCGTTGCCCCAGGAAGTAATTATTATATTATTTATATTATATAGTATTATATATAATATATGATTATATTATTATAATAATAATATTATTACACTGTTATGGACAAACCGCTCGTCTCTATAAACATCAGCAACCTGCAGTGTTGGTGAAACTGTATGTTTGAAGAAACTGGCAATGAAAACATTTTCTTTTTAAATCATCATTAACCTCTTAACACATTGGTTGCCAACAACGAGATTTCTCGTTATTGGCCGCCATGCGTTGGTTGCCAATAACGAGATTTATCGTTATTTAATCGTTTTTTCTTTTATTAGCGATATCCATTCATTTTTCATCCGTCCAGCCTGACATTATGGATCTGAGCTTGAAAAGGGCAAATACTGCCCCCTATCGTCTCCCGGTTGGTAATGCACATCATTGGATTGGATTGAGTGAAAAAGTGCAGAGAAAAACTCCGGTCCAGGGTTTTCCCATCTCTGGCAAGCAGTGTCTGTTACCAGATTCACTGGGGAGGCTGGAAGCAGCTTGGATTATGCGTTTCGGACTATAACGTTGGATCAATAAACGCGATCAATATTTGGAATGGCGATCAGGAATTGGATTAATCTTTTTGCAGAACATCTGATCTGAGGTAAGGAATCTATGTTACCAGTTTTGGGTTAATCAGAGTTGTTTTTCACAGATTTCACAACGTGTGTGTGTGTGTGTGTGTGTGTGTGTGTGTGTGTGTGTGTGTGTGTGTGTGTGTGTGTGTGTGTGTGCCGTTAGGCGCTGAACGCGGCACGAATACATGGTTTTTCAGCCCGCTTTTGTATCGTGCATAATAACACAAATACTCTCGATAATCTAGCGTTTATTTGAAAACTATTCATAAATCAGCCGGAAAATGACAATGTGTTTTGTGTATTCCAGTAAATGGCTATTTTTGCGGAATTTCTCTGAAATTACTAGAACTCTCAGAAACTATACTCGTATTCAAAACGGTATAAAACGGAAATGTACCGATGAAAAAACAATCCGTTTCATACATGTTGACTGCAAGCAAGTCATTGATAAGCGACGGGTGTATTAGACACAGCCATAATTTAAGATATAGTTTATGCGTTCGCACATGTGCTCGTCCTCCCATTGATTAACGTGGTGGCATCCAAGCGATAAATCGTCATATCCGGCTGGCAACCAATGTGTTAAGCATCGGACGGCCCGAGTAGAGAGTTTCCTGTGCCATACGGCCAGCTCCACAGGGCATTGAGGGGAGGAGTCAAGGAAACAAGCCAATCACATTGATAGCGTGATGGGAGGAGTCAGGGAAACAAGCAAATCACATTGATAGCATGATGGGAGGAGTCAGGGAAACAAGCCAATCACATTGATAGCTTGAGGGGAGGAGTCAGGGAAACAAGCAAATCACATTAAGAGTGTGATGGGAGGAGTCAGGAAAACAAGACAATCACATTGAGAGCTTGAGGGGAGGAGTCAGGGAAACAAGCCAATCACAGTCAAGTTCAAGTTCTGGATCAACTTATACTGCTTCATTTGAATAAACATAAACTTCTGGGTAAAGTCTGATTAGTCACGTGGACACAGGAGTAAATTATACATTACTACATTAATAGGGGGGAGGGCAGCTTGAGTGCTAGAGAATGCAGGCTTGAAGGTCAGAGGTTCAAATCCCCGCCAATTCCCTGCTGGGGAATATGCGAGCAAGTGGTTGTCTGTCTGCCCTCGACGATCGCTGTGCCAGGTGCCCTTGACCACACTGGTCCTGTGGACACGTTCTGTAGCTATAAATACACTGGTAAATTATACACACCCCGACATTAATCCAAGCACTGCTGATATTTATGCCTTCTTCGAGGCAATTAATCTTCCTCACATATCCAAAGAGCATCATTGGACGATCCATTAGCCTCAACTGAATTCCACAAAGCATTACTTCAGATGCCCAACAATAAATCCCCAGGACCCGACGGCTTTCCTACTGAATTCTTCAAACATTTCTGGTCAACAATATCTCCACTATTCATAAGGATGGCTAATGAAATAAAACATACTTCCAGAATCCCCCCACTCATGAACACAGCACTCATCTCACTACAAAGACCAAACCCTACCCTCTAGCTACGGCCCCCTCTCACTGAACACAGATATTAAAATAATAAGTAAAGTGCTAACCACCAGACTGGAAACAGTCATATCCACCTTAATTCACCCCGACCAAACAGGATTTATTAACACTAGCACAGCCGACAAGGGCATTTTCAATAAATGTATCCTCGTCACTCGGTCAAGCTCCAGCTCCGTCACTCAATGACTTTTCCTAAAAGTACCCGTTTTATCTGCAGCACGGTTTCTGAAATTTCAAAATGACTTCAGGAAAATGTAATTAGAACGTTATTCTAGGGCTGGGCGATATAACAATAACGATAAATATCGCGATATATTTTAATAATCGATATCGAATATCGAAAGAAAGAAAATATCGAAAAAAAATTAATATCGATTTTTAATTTTTCCTGCAACAGGGCAGTTTTAAAACCAGAGACAGTGGACAGACTTGTCTTTCTTGCCTGCAACTTAAAGTAATGGCTTTGCTTGTCCAAATGACAATACTGACCAAATTGAGATTTATTTTTCTCTTGTCCATTTATTTTGTTTGCTTTCTGTGAAGTGCCACAGAACAAGTGACACTTTTGGACAATGACATCCTGAGTCGTTCCTATGTGACCAGTATAAATCTTTAAACTGAACTCTGGAAAAATAGCTCTATGATGGCTCTACTTATAAAAAAATGGAACTGAACCTTTAATATCTCCATAAGAGGGGTCTGTTCTCCACAGTTCTTCACAGGCAAAAGGGAGGCAACCTGCGGAATGTGGGCCCCAGCAAAGGAGATAGAGAGCTGTAAGATGTTAACCCTTTCAGACGGGAAGGGGATTAAGGGTTGAGGGTTGAAAGACGGAGTCCGGAAACTTTTGAGGAGATCTTAAAAAAGAAACTATATAACAATTAAATGTTTAATGTGTACAGTAAAAGTTTTCAAAATGGCATGCTTATAATTGACTGTCAGTAGAGAATAATACTAAAAGAAAAATGTGTAAAAACTGTTTGTCTGGAGGGATTCTTTAAGAGATACTATGGAGGGCCTCGTGCATGGTACGATGTCACATGGTCACCACAGACAAAGCCGTTGTCTGTTTTGAAGGAAAAAGGGACTTTCTGTTACTTAAAAACCACTAGGTAACTAGCAGTAACGATAGTACAAAGAAGGAGGAGTCCATAACGAATTATGTATTGTATGTTGGTTTGCTAAACAGAAATGACGACCCTGTGACATCACTGTGTTTAGACCAATCAGAAATACGGTACAATGTCAAATAAAAGAGACGGTTGCCGATTCAAGAGCCAGACTTTTTTGAGAGATGGAGATCCTGCTGCCAGACACGGGGCACAAGCCGTGCAGAGATGAGATGTTCTGTTTTCTGCTTATTTTAAACTGAATTGGAAATTTTCCACTTCAGTCTCTTCTTGTAACTTGCATTTTCTAATTAAACCTCTCTATAAATATATCCTTTGTATCCTTTCTTCACTCTCAGACGGCCGGGTAAGCATTGAAATGTGTTCTGCATTTGTAACTTCACCCCATGCATTTCTGATTTATGATGTAAAACACCTCCTGAGTAAGGCTTTAGCCAGACGGAGTATTAATGATGTAAAAACTTTAGAAGTGGGGCTTTATCCATACGGAGGCCTAAAGAGAAATATGTCAACCACGCGGTAGAAGGAGACATATGATTATGCATTAAGGCAAAATAGAATAAGTGGCTTTATCCCTAGCTCAGGCCTAAAGAGAGAAATATATATCAAGTAAAGCCATATAGTGATAATACGTGTACTGTATCATGGGATTATCAAGTAAAGCCATATAGTGATAATACGTGTACTGTATCATGGGATTATCAAGTAAAGCCATATAGTGATAATACGTGTACTGTATCATGGGATTATCAAGTAAAGCCATACAGTGATAATATGTGTAAGTGGCTTTATCCCTAGCTATAATAGGATTATGCATTAAGGACTAAAGGTGGGTTCTGTAAGCCTGGTTTTACCATAAAAACTTTAGAAGTGTGGCTTTATCCCTACGGAGTAAAAGGAGACATATGATTATGCATTAAGGACTAAAGGTGGGTTCTGTAAGCCTGGTTTTACCATAAAAACTTTAGAAGTGTGGCTTTATCCCTACGGAGTAAAAGGAGACATATGATTATGCATTAAGGACTAAAGGTGGATTCTGTATAATGGGATTATCAAGTAAAGCCATACAGTGATAATACGTGTAACGGATAAGGGAAATGGACCTCATCTGAATAAAGAGAGTCCTTCCCAGTGCAAATAAAATAAAAGATTCCGCAACTTCAATCACTCGACCTAAGGTCGATGACTGACGGGGGTCGGAACGGTGCATTCGCTATCTCTTGTCGGTCAGTGGTAACAACAACATTTTGTAGACTCGTTTGGTTCTGCATGTCAACCACTTCGCAGGACGCTGTTTGATGTCAAGATAAGCAGACCAATGAGTTATGAAGTTATCGATCTGACCTAAGACCTAGCGTGGGCATTCAACATGGCGTCCCTGGCGATGTGCATTTATACTAACCAAAATAGGTGCTAAACGGCCGAAGAAGACAGGACTACTGTCAAAAGCCTCTGGAGTAAAATTAAATTACAGATTTGGCAAAAATTAAAGTAGAAAGCTCTACTGGCGACTCGAGTGGAAGGCTGTACTCGGGGATATCACAAATGAATAGAAAGCTCTATCTTGGTGATTAAAGCAACGTTTACTCACAACTAAAGGGTAACATAATGTTTATAGAGCTCTGGGGGGAGTTACAAGTGCAACATAATTTCGTGCTTTGTTCACAGAAAAGCGAGGGCTCCCTAGCCCAGAGACACTGTTTGTAAAGAGGGGAGACTGGATGTGAAGCGAAGTCAAAACGACCGTTCACAGAAAAGCGAGGGCTCCCTAGCCCAGAGACACTGTTTGTAAGGAGGGGAGACTGGATGTGAAGCAAAGTCAAAACGACCGTTCACAGAAAAGCGAGGGCTCCCTAGCCCAGAGACACTGTTTGTAAGGAGGGGAGACTGGATGTGAAGCGAAGTCAAAACGACCGTTCACAGAAAAGCGAGGGCTCCCTAGCCCAGAGACACTGTTTGTAAGGAGGGGAGACTGGATGTGAAGCGAAGTCAAAACGACCGTTCACAGAAAAGCGAGGGCTCCCTAGCCCAGAGACACTGTTTGTAAGGAGGGGAGACTGGATATGAAGCGAAGTCAAAACGACCGTTCACAGAAAAGCGAGGGCTCCCTAGCCCAGAGACACTGTTTGTAAGGAGGGGAGACTGGATGTGAAGCGAAGTCAAAACGACCGTTCACAGAAAAGCGAGGGCTCCCTAGCCCAGAGACACTGTTTGTAAGGAGGGGAGACTGGATGTGAAGCGAAGTCAAAACGACCGTTCACAGAAAAGCGAGGGCTCCCTAGCCCAGAGACACTGTTTGTAAGGAGGGGAGACTGGATGTGAAGCGAAGTCAAAACGACCGTTCACAGAAAGGCGATGGCTCCCTAGCCCAAAGACACTGTTTGTAAGGAGGGGAGACTGGATGTGAAGCGAAGTCAAAACGATCGTTCACAGAAAGGCGAACTGGATGGCTACCTAGCCCAAAGCTACGTGACACGCAGCCAAGACGACCGTTCACTGAATGTTCCCTGGATGGCTAACTAGCCCGAGGCTACGTGACGCTAGCTAAAACGGCGTGTTCACTGGAACATGGGCTGACAAGCCAGGAGTGAACTGAATGCTAACTGGATGACAACCTCCAGCTCCAGGAGACGCTGAGGCAGCGGGAGCGGGAGCTCACGGCCCTGAAGGGGGCGCTGAAGGACGAGGTGGCCACGCACAACCGGGAGATCCGAGACCCTCAGGGAACAGTACAGCACCGACATGGAGAGGCTGAGGAGCAGCATGGAGCAGGTGTCCCAGTCTCAGGCAGGTATCGAGGCAGAGCGGCAGCGTGTGAACACCTCGGTGCGCTCCCTGCAGCAGCAGCTAGAGGACTGCAGGGACGAGAGTGCCCACTGGATGGAGCAGTTCCACACCACCAGAGACGAACTGCGAAGCACCAAACAGGAGCTGCTGCAGTCTCGTCTGGAGAAGGAGGAGTTTGAGGAGGAGCTGAAGGAGCTGCAGGAGCGAGATCACTCCCTGCAGTGCATAAGCCCAGGACCACGTGGTCACGAGGAAGTGAGGCAAGCGAGAGCAACCTATATATCTCCCCGTGGTGAACACTCAGGGGTGAGAGTGACATCTACAAGGTCTCACAGACAATCACCAAACATAACAGTCACTAACTACCCAGTCTGGACCGATAACTCTGATACACCATGGTCAATCCTCACCTTCACTGGACCGTCATTGACGAACTATGGTAGATGGGAAACAAGCATGGTAACGGCAGGAGGCTCTTACTACCGAAACCTGAGGAAACAGGTAATGGAAAAAAGGACCAAAAAGCCCCTGAAACCAGGCAAGGCAGTAATCACAGAGTGTGATTATGAGGTGTTTCACGCGGAGAAAATTGTCCATGTGACACTAAGTCAAGACCAATACAAGGAGATAGAGTCCTCACACATAAACTGGGACAGACTGGTGTCCCGTATAAAGGAACTACTGCAGAAAAGGGAAATCTATGCTGGCCACGGTACTAAGGACATGCCCTACCGACTAGCCATAAACCTGATGTGGGGCAGGTCTCGAGGATATGGCCAAAGAGGCATATGGTTGGGGAAAGCCGTAATCAGCGCGATATCAAGCCTAAGGAGTGCAGGGCACACGGAGATCCGTCTCATGATGGAACCTAGGGACCATGAGTCAATAACCCTGGCCGTGGATAGAGCCGGGGAGGGTGAGGAAGACGAGGACGATGAGCCTGCATTGGTACCTCTCACTCCCCCTCCGAACCCTAAGGGATCGGGACCCGTACCCAGGAAAGAAAGGTCCAACTCCCAGAACTCCTCCCGAGCAGCGGAGAGAGGGAGATCATCCACACCCAGGAGACCGACAGTACCGTTCGAACCTGAAAAGGCGGAACCTGCGCGATCTCAGGCCAGGAGTATCCATAGACTTCTAGGCCGTCCCCCGGACTCAGGGGACGACCCAGCAAGTAGCGAACAGGAGTATACTGATCCAAATCAGGACTCAGGAATGGAGGGAGACCGGGATAGGTCAAGCTCCAGAGCATCCTCCAAGTCTTCATCTCGATCAAGATCTAGGGAGAGAGTTCGGTACCCGAGGGGCGAACCTCCTAGACCTCGAAACAAGAGAGCGAAACCGGTCAAACTGAGACCTATAGGCAAGGGGCCTACTCTGAAAGGCACCACCTTTCAGTCACCCTCGGGCTTGACCTGGAGCTCAGGATTGGAGGACGTCTCCGAAGAGAGTGAAGGAGACTTGGAAGGAAAGGAAACAGGGGATATTATGCCAGCATATCCCGTGAGATGGGGAACGGCTCAGGCCTTAGCCCGGTCACCCGTGGCAGAAAAAGTGTTGTCTCACCCTGGGGTAACAGAACCATACAAGCATGCACACTTACATGCAGGCTATGACATACTACGTGAACAGGTGTACAAGCTAGACAGGGCCATGGCTGAAATAGCCAGGAGAGAAAGAAACTGGTTGAACGAGGCCCCGTCCATAAGCCCAATCCGAGCCCTGAGACACAGCACAGAGGAACACCGACCGGAAGTGAGCCCTCACTCCATACTAGCCCAATCTCCCGGAGACATTTACCGACCGAGAGGAAAGAGTTCACATACAGGCAGGAGTCTGCGTGACAGCACCCAATATGGAGAAAGCAACAAAGCACAAGAATTGTTAAGCAAAACCCAAGTGCTCAAAAAACTGGCCCCAGAAATGCTTCGAGGGGAGACCCAGGCTGCTTATATCCATAAGTGTGCTCAGATTTTCCATGGGTCACCTCTCTATGATGACCCGGAGGCCGCTCGCATTTTGAGACACCTCAAAGGACTGGAGGTCCCCGAAGGGGCTTCAATGGCCCAAATGATGGAAATGGAAGTAAGAATCCCCGGTCAAGATCCAGGGGAAAATATGGTGGAGAAACTAATCCCACAGGTGCGAGACGGGAGCTTGTCTCTCACTGTTGCAGCAGAATCAGTCATACGTGGAACGCCTAGGCAAAGATCAGGCTTACTGCTTGAAAAGCTATTCATCGGTGTACCAGGTGGTAACCGTCTTGCAGCCAAATGCGCAGCATGGTCCCAAGACCAGTTACGGACGGAATGCATGCTGTATGACCAAGTCAAAATGCTTTCTCAACACAAATACTGTAAAGATGGCCGTCTTTTCTCTAAACCAGAGTAGAGAGGACGAAAGAATTTGTAATCTATTTCATGCAAAGGGGATTTCCTGACAGCTACCATCTGGTAGGTTAGCACCTGTACCAACCATATCAGCTGCGTGAGATGTACACTCACCAGCGCCTATGGATAAAAATTGAGACTCTGCAAACTCTCATCAAGCTTAGCACCTTGACGCGGGGGGACAGAGCGAGCATCAGGGTCTCTATATCCGACGGGCCTATCAGATTTGTGGGGACTCGGAAGCTTCAGCATACAGGACGCTGTGGTGCTTGGGCGGCCGAGTCACTGGTTTATAGGTCTGTCAAAACGGATTGGAGGTTCTGGGGCTTAGAACATTCGTGAGTTGGGCTTTATGCTAATTGAATAGGTATCAAAAGCCGAAAGAATATGAACTGAAATAACTGCGGTCAGGGGCCTCTGGAGTAAAATTTATTACAGATTTGAGTTAAAACCTTACTCAAGTGTGATCTTATCAGCAAGCAATCCTCTCCAACCAAGACTCCTCCTAAGTGCTCGAGATCTGGAACAATGAGTGACGTAGAGGTCTGCAAAGCGCAGCAGACAGCCTAAGAGGTAAAAAATCTATCAGGAACAAGAGAGGGTTCATAAGAAACCACTTGAAGTGGCGTTTACTCGTGACTAATAGGGCTAGGGAGCCCTAAAGTCACTTGAACTTGAAGTAACTAAATGCTTACTTAAAGTCAGAACTTAAGTAGAAAAAACTCTACTTTGTGAATAGCAGGCTGAAATAGCCATTGCGAATAGCAGGCTGAAATAGCCATTGCGAATAGCAGGCTGAAATAGCCATTGTGAATAGCAGGCTGAAATAGCCATTGCGAATAGCAGGCTGAAATAGCCATTGCGAATAGCAGGCTGAAATAGCCATTGCGAATAGCAGGCTGAAATAGCCATTGCGAGCAGGCTGAAATAGCCATTGCGAATAGGAGCGAATAGCAGGCTAACTAGCCATTGCTAACAGGACGAGGCTACTCACATGATCAGACAGGTATATGATAACCTTGGACATGCCGGAAGTAGGAGGATGTTGGTATACCTGAGAACTAACAACATTCTCATACATAAAGCCAAACAAAGAGCGATAACAGTCCGAAAGGCCTGTGAACAATGTGCGCTGGTAAAGGTGCGCTGGTAAAGGGACAAAACCTGAACCAGTGCCGCATTCTTAGACAGGGGGGGGGGTCCCCCGGAGTCAGCGGACGACGCAGCGAATGGCAAGAAGGAATATACTGACTCAGGTCAGAAATCGGAAATGGAGGAAGACCGGGATAGGTCAAGCTCCAGAGCATCCTCAAGGTCCTCATCTAGACCTCCCAGACCTCCCAGACCTCCCAGACCTCCTAGACCTCCCAGACCGGACAGAGAGACATCGGCCTGGACCCAGGTTACAGGGCGACGAGAGCCCTGAATGGACCTGAAAGAGAGAAAAGAAATGAGTCCTCTGTGGATCCGTGGGGGTCGCCCGAGAAGTGACAAATCAACCTACCTCAAACTATGGGAGAGATCCAAGAGGTCAGAGGGGGCGACCCCAAGATGACCAAGATGACCAAGGTGACCAAGATGACCAAGATGACCAAGATGACCAAGACGACAACAGCCTGGGTGCATCGGCCGGGAACAACAGATGCAAGTCTTCCCGCCGGATACCAAGCAACAACGTGACCCCTATCCTGTCGAGCCGTCCAGCCAGGGAACAACAGATGCAAGTCTTCCCGCCGGCTACCAGGGTAACAAGGTACCGAGATGGCAGAGGGGGTGTGGAGAGTCACAGCCACGTGACCCCACAATCGCCATCTCGTCCCCCAGTACAGACGCTATTAAGACAATGGAAAATGACCGCCCAGAATGACAGAGTGGGTGTGAAGTGCCACAGAACAAGTGACACTTTTTGACAATGACATCCTGAGTCGTTCCAATATAGCCGTATATACCTATTTTTCACATGTAATTATATGCTTCATTATTCAATTGATGATGGACAATGATCTCCCAGAATGACAGAGTGGGTGTGAAGTGCCACAGAACAAGTGACACTTTTGGACAATGACATCCTGAGTCGTTCCTATGTGACCAGTATAAATCTTTAAACTGAACTCTGGAAAAATAGCTCTATGATGGCTCTACTTATAAAAAAATGGAACTGAACCTTTAATATCTCCATAAGAGGGGTCTGTTCTCCACAGTTCTTCACAGGCAAAAGGGAGGCAACCTGCGGAATGTGGGCCCCAGCAAAGGAGATAGAGAGCTGTAAGATGTTAACCCTTTCAGACGGGAAGGGGATTAAGGGTTGAGGGTTGAAAGACGGAGTCCGGAAACGTTTGAGGAGATCTTAAAAAAGAAACTATATAACAATTAAATGTTTAATGTGTACAGTAAAAGTTTTCAAAATGGCATGCTTATAATTGACTGTCAGTAGAGAATAATACTAAAAGAAAAATGTGTAAAAACTGTTTGTCTGGAGGGATTCTTTAAGAGATACTATGGAGGGCCTCGTGCATGGTACGATGTCACGTGGTCACCACAGACAAAGCCGCTGTCTGTTTTGAAGGAAAAAGGGACTTTCTGTTACTTAAAAACCACTAGGTAACTAGCAGTAACGATAGTACAAAGAAGGAGGAGTCCATAACGAATTATGTATTGTATGTTGGTTTGCTAAACAGAAATGACGACCCTGTGACATCACTGTGTTTAGACCAATCAGAAATACGGTACAATGTCAAATAAAAGAGACGGTTGCCGATTCAAGAGCCAGACTTTTTTGAGAGATGGAGATCCTGCTGCCAGACACGGGGCACAAGCCGTGCAGAGATGAGATGTTCTGTTTTCTGCTTATTTTAAACTGAATTGGAAATTTTCCACTTCAGTCTCTTCTTGTAACTTGCATTTTCTAATTAAACCTCTCTATAAATATATCCTTTGTATCCTTTCTTCACTCTCAGACGGCCGGGTAAGCATTGAAATGTGTTCTGCATTTGTAACTTCACCCCATGCATTTCTGATTTATGATGTAAAAAACCTCCTGAGTAAGGCTTTAGCCAGACGGAGTATTAATGATGTAAAAACTTTAGAAGTGGGGCTTTATCCATACGGAGGCCTAAAGAGAAATATGTCAACCACGCGGTAGAAGGAGACATATGATTATGCATTAAGGCAAAATAGAATAAGTGGCTTTATCCCTAGCTCAGGCCTAAAGAGAGAAATATATATCAAGTAAAGCCATATAGTGATAATACGTGTACTGTATCATGGGATTATCAAGTAAAGCCATATAGTGATAATACGTGTACTGTATCATGGGATTATCAAGTAAAGCCATATAGTGATAATACGTGTACTGTATCATGGGATTATCAAGTAAAGCCATACAGTGATAATATGTGTAAGTGGCTTTATCCCTAGCTATAATAGGATTATGCATTAAGGACTAAAGGTGGGTTCTGTAAGCCTGGTTTTACCATAAAAACTTTAGAAGTGTGGCTTTATCCCTACGGAGTAAAAGGAGACATATGATTATGCATTAAGGACTAAAGGTGGGTTCTGTAAGCCTGGTTTTACCATAAAAACTTTAGAAGTGTGGCTTTATCCCTACGGAGTAAAAGGAGACATATGATTATGCATTAAGGACTAAAGGTGGATTCTGTATAATGGGATTATCAAGTAAAGCCATACAGTGATAATACGTGTAACGGATAAGGGAAATGGACCTCATCTGAATAAAGAGAGTCCTTCCCAGTGCAAATAAAATAAAAGATTCCGCAACTTCAATCACTCGACCTAAGGTCGATGACTGACGGGGGTCGGAACGGTGCATTCGCTATCTCTTGTCGGTCAGTGGTAACAACAACATTTTGTAGACTCGTTTGGTTCTGCATGTCAACCACTTCGCAGGACGCTGTTTGATGTCAAGATAAGCAGACCAATGAGTTATGAAGTTATCGATCTGACCTAAGACCTAGCGTGGGCATTCAACACTTTCTAATTTAAAATACAGTTTGAAACCGTCTGTACACAGTAGGCTATGTGTGCTAGCAGAACTAGACTCCAGTCACGAGTCACGGTGCACATGTGCGGTGGTTTGTCCACCAAAAAAGCGCCAAAAGATCGAAAATAAACTAGCAGAGCCAGAACTGTTCAACTCCCCTGGAGCCACAGCCAGCAGAGAAGCCGGTTTACTTTAGCTTTTAAACCAGCTGCAGCCTGAGAACTGGAGTGTGAGGGGCTGTAACACTAAAGATGGTGGCAACAACAAAGAATTGCTGCAAAATAAACATACATCTGTTTTTTTTAAATACTAATAAATTATAACAATTTCGATAATTATCGATATCGAGTGATATGATAACATTATCATATCGTTATCGCAATATGATTTTTTGCCATATCGCCCAGCCCTACGTTATTCCACATATGGGCCGTTGGAACAGATGAAAGTCACAGCACTTTGCGAGCGTCTAGCGCAGGGGTGGCTCTTCCATCAAAAAAAAATAATAATTATAATATATATATATATTTATTGTTATTTTTTTTTTTATGTCACTCAAACCTACATTTCATTGTGGTAAACCTCATATTTTTATATTCAGAGTTAATTATATAGTTTACACTGTTTATTTTTCTCATATTTCTCATATAAGCTGTGGGGTCGTCTGACCCGTTCCTGGCGGGAATTAGTGGCATTTTCTCCACGGCAGTGAAAGGGTTAAAGGATGCCTTGCGTCAAATAACATGCACAGATTATTCCACCTAATGAATATCACCAAACAACAAAACCTTGATGTAATAATCACCTCACTAGATGCAGAAAAAACTGGTTCCCTCTCTAAATGGACTTCAGGTGAGCAGGTGTCTCAAGGCTTCTCCTCAAGATGTAAGGTGCAGGTATTGATGTCTGAAGTCAAAGCAGACGGTCAAAAGAACTTTCCAAGGACTCATAAGGACTCGATAACATATTTTCATGACAAGCAGCCAACGATGTATTTCATTTGAAAATGCACTTTATTTCATGCGCAAGCTATGCACCATTGTATTTCATTTCTGTCAAAGAATGTTTTTTTGTATCCACTTTTTCTCCTCTTTTTCTATTTTTCTCACATCCCAATTCCATTGTGCCAATTCTTCCCTCCCCTGTATTGAACGGTGCTCGCATATGCCCCCCACTGGCCGGTTGTAGTGAGGATAGAAGCCTTGCATCACGTGGCCCCTCCGATACACGAGGAGGCAGCCTGTCACATCGTTTCACCTGCCAGCGCGGACTCTCATTGGCGAGGTGAGGGAGGCTCACACTACCCCCGCCATTTCCTATCTCTGCTGTGCAGGCGTCCCCCAACCGACCTGTAGGAGTCGCTGTTCACAACGTCCAGATCACCACCCATCGTCTTCCACCCGCTAACTCTGCCAATTGAGTTAGTATGGCGGCTGGCCCAAGCCGGAGGCAACGCCGACAGCCGGAGTCGAACCCGGTGTCTCTTGCGTTGGTGACGAGCGTAATGTCCGCTGCACGACCCAGCTGCCATTTTAAAGAATGTTTGAAATTTGCTGATGCATTTTGTACAGTGTGTTCTAGGAGTGGGAATCACCAGAGGCCTCATGATACTATCACGATACTTGAGTCACGATGCAATAGTATTGCGATACTAAATATATTGCGATATGCTGAGTATTGCGATATTAATATTGCGATATATTGCGATATATTACCTTTTTTCAACTACAAAGTAAAACGTTGTCAACATGTTTTATCTAATAAAAGAAAGTTCAGTCTGTTCATCTCACTTCAATAATTTGTATTACAGAACATGGTATTTTCTCAATGTATGCAGATGTAAACACTTTAATCTGTGTTGCATGTACCTGACAAACTGAACTGTTTGTATTACAGTCATATTCCAACTTAACTGAATGAACATGTGTGTGTGTGGACTACTGTACTAGTACAGGTATTGAAATTAACAATGCAACTTCCTTATACAAAAAAATAATACAAAATAAAAAAAATACTACCACGTATCGATTCCCCCCCCCACCACCCCTAGTGTGTTCATTCACAAATGTAGTTCTCACGGCGTGAGGAAGGACACGGAGGTGTGGATGAGCCCAAAGAATAAACACCCGTTCATAAAGAACCAACCTGTGTCTGTGTTGTCGTGAAGAGAGCTACAGAGACGGACGGAGGAAGATAAGAGAAAACAGGCAAGAAGAAAACAAATTACTTCAAGGTAACACGCTGTAGAAATGAGATGTGTTGCAGTTATTTTAACGTACATGGTACATGGTGCATTCATATAGCACTTTTACCCAAAGCTCACATTCAACCGGTCACGCACACATTCACACACCGACTGCAACCATGCACGGTTAGGGCTTAAGTGTTTTTGCTCAAGGACACTTCGACACGCTGCCCGCGAGGAGCCGGAATCCAAGCAGGTGAACTTCCTGTCACCAGGCGACTGCTCTACCTCCGGAGCTCTACCGCCCCCTGCTGCTGGGCACAGCTAACAACAGAAACACAAACAGACGCACGCACACCAGGGGTGTAAAAAGTACCCAGAAATTATACTTAAATGAAAGTATGGGTATACCATCTCAAAATCGTACTCAAGTAAAAGTCAGTGTTTGGCTAAAAACACACTCGAGTAAAAGTAAAAAAGTGTCTACTTTTAAATGTACTTAAGTACTAAAAAATAGTCATGAATGTCTATGGTGCATGTACTATTGAAATAACCATAGCTTGCTAAATGTTCAACCGATTGTCCAACGGTTTGGTTTGTTATAAATGCCAGATATGTAGTTACCATACTGCATACTTACGTATAATGCAATACTTTCATATGAAAAAAATTCAACATGTGTCCAATCATCCTGAATTATAGACACGTTAATATTGTTTGTAATAAACCAAACCGCTAACTGTTTTATCTTTTAGATAATGCTAAGCTAACTGTTTTTATCTTTTCAGATAACGCTAAGCTAACTGTTTTTATCTTTTTGATAACGCTAAGCTAGCTGTTTTTATCTTTTAGATAACGCTAAGCTAGCTGTTTTTATCTTTTCGATAACGCTAAGCTAGCTGTTTTTATCTTTTAGATAACACTAAGCTAGCTGTTTTTATCTTTTAGATAACGCTAAGCTAGCTGTTTTTATCTTTTATATAACACTAAGCTAGCTGTTTTTTATCTTTTAGATAACGCTAAGCTAACTGTTTTTATCTTTTCAGATAACGCTAAGCTAACTGTTTTTATCTTTTCGATAACGCTAAGCTAGCTGTTTTTATCTTTTCGATAACGCTAAGCTAGCTGTTTTTATCTTTTAGATAACGCTAAGCTAGCTGTTTTTATCTTTTTGCCTCCCACAAGCCGGTTGCAATGTGGACTAAGTCATACATAGCACAAGTCCCCTCCGGTACTTGAGGTAACAGCAGTTGCATCTTTTCACCTGCGCAGCTCGATCTCTCAGTGGCGAGGAGTAACGCGTGGGAGGCTCACGCTGCCCCCGACACTTCCTGATTCTACTGCGCAGGCGCACCAACCGACATGTAGGAGTCGCTGTCCACAACGCCCGATCCCCACCCATCAGTTTCCCACCCCCTAATACGGCCAATGTGTATTAGTATGAACGACCAGCTAAACTGAAAGCAATGTGGAGCGCTGGGCTCGAACAGGCGAGCCCAGCGTCTCCGCATTCGTGGCGAGCACCTTGCCCACTACGCCACGTAGCCGCTCCCTAGCTGTTTTTATCTTTTCGATAACGCTAAGCTAGCTGTTTTTATCTTTTAGATAACGCTAAGCTAGATAAATCTTTTAGATAACGCTAAGCTAGCTGTTTTTATCTTTTCGATAACGCTAAGCTAGCTGTTTTTATCTTTTAGATAACGCTAAGCTAACTGTTTTTATCTTTTCGATAACGCTAAGCTAGCTGTTTTTTATCTTTTAGATAACGCTAAGCTAACTGTTTTTATCTTTTCAGATAACGCTAAGCTAACTGTTTTTATCTTTTCGATAACGCTAAGCTAACTGTTTTTATCTTTTCGATAACGCTAAGCTAGCTGTTTTTATCTTTTCGATAACGCTAAGCTAACTGTTTTTATCTTTTCGATAACGCTAAGCTAACTGTTTTTATCTTTTCGATAACGCTAAGCTAGCTGTTTTTATCTTTTCGATAACGCTAAGCTAGCTGTTTTTATCTTTTAGATAACGCTAAGCTAGCTGTTTTTATCTTTTCGATAACGCTAAGCTAGCTGTTTTTATCTTTTCAGATAACGCTAAGCTAGCTGTTTTTATCTTTTCGATAACGCTAAGCTAGCTGTTTTTATCTTTTAGATAACGCTAAGCTAGCTGTTTTTATCTTTTTTTATCCACTTTTTCTCCCATTTTCTATATTTTCTCCCATCCCAATTTCGTATCATCCTATTCAACCCTCCCCTGTCACG
The DNA here is from genome assembly GCF_963971535.1 of Notolepis coatsorum. NCBI lineage: Eukaryota > Metazoa > Chordata > Actinopteri > Aulopiformes > Paralepididae > Notolepis > Notolepis coatsorum. The sequence goes on along the minus strand of NC_140178.1, from coordinate 116,846,888 downwards.
AACGCTGTTTCTTGCCTCCCACAAGCCGGCTGCAATGTGGACTAAGTCATACATAGCACAAGTCCCCTCCGGTACTTGAGGTAACAGCAGTTGCATCTTTTCACCTGCGCAGCTCGATCTCTCAGTGGCGAGGAGTAACGCGTGGGAGGCTCACGCTGCCCCCGACACTTCCTGATTCTACTGCGCAGGCGCACCAACCGACATGTAGGAGTCGCTGTCCACAACGCCCGATCCCCACCCATCAGTTTCCCACCCCCTAATACGGCCAATGTGTATTAGTACGGACGACCAGCTAAACTGAAAGCAATGTGGAGCGCTGGGCTCGAACAGGCGAGCCCAGCGTCTCCGCATTCGTGGCGAGCACCTTGCCCACTACGCCACGTAGCCGCTCCCTAGCTGTTTTTATCTTTTAGATAACGCTAAGCTAGCTGTTTTTATCTTTTAGATAACGCTAAGCTAGCTGTTTTTATCTTTTAGATAACGCTAAGCTAGCTGTTTTTATCTTTTAGATAACGCTAAGCTAACTGTTTTTATCTTTTAGATAACGCTAAGCTAGCTGTTTTTATCTTTTAGATAACGCTAAGCTAGCTGTTTTTATCTTTTAGATAACGCTAAGCTAGCTGTTTTTATCTTTTAGATAACGCTAAGCTAGCTGTTTTTATCTTTTAGATAACGCTAAGCTAGCTGTTTTTATCTTTTAGATAACGCTAAGCTAGCTGTTTTTATCTTTTAGATAACGCTAAGCTAGCTGTTTTTATCTTTTAGATAACGCTAAGCTAGCTGTTTTTATCTTTTAGATAACACTAAGCTAGCTTGCAACGCAACAGCGTTTCGGCGGTTCGCTCTCATGCTCCACAGCTACCAGTGTCATGCAGCAACTCACACCTCGCAGGATCTCATAGAGAGATTTATGTTTCAGTGGCTCAGTGGACGAGAGAAAAACTGTTTCACATGAAACTATGTTTCTTCGTTCAGCTTGTTGCCAGATAACCTGAATCCAATACAAAACACACAATTTGCACTCGATACATTATACACATTCACACAGACTTATAGTCTGACAACAGTGGCCGACACACACATACTGTACATATTCATGCGTACACACACCATTGTACATATTCATGCGTACACACACCCTATATCTATATATCTCTCACACACCATCTATTCCTCTATATCTCTATATCACACCCTCTCTTCAGCTCTATATCTCTCTCTATATCTATCTCTCTCTATCTCTCTCAATCACACCCTATCTTCCTCTATATATATCACACCCTATCTTCATATATCTCTCCCTCACCCTCTTTATCTATATCTCACCATCACCCTATCTTCCTCTCTCTCTGTATCTCTCTATCACACCCTCGCTCTCTATCTATCTCTCTCATATCGATCACACGTAATAGAAAATAGCACAGTGCTTAAGTCCTCAGACTTAATGCAAAACATTGCGCAGGAGAAGATGTTTGTATTCAGAACTCGTCTCTGAAGCTGGGCTGTGTAACTGTTTCCCTCGTCCCCTTAACCATGTCACTGCCACACTACAGAAGGTTAACCCTTTACTAGCACACTACCGACGGTTAACCGTATGTAGTGCGATAGTAAAGGGTGATAGTAAAGGGTTAAGCGTATGTAGTGTGGTAGTGAAAGGGTTAACCTGCTGTTGTGTGGCAGTGAAAGGGTTAACATTATGTGTATCGTCGCAGTGAAAGGGTTAACCGTTTGGTGGTGCAGCAGTGGTTAAAACACAAGTGTAAAGAGTCAGCCTGGCCAGGGACTTCTTTCAATTGACAGATCATCTGTTGCAGATGTCATAATAGAGTGGAGAGAGTCAATATGCCAATCATATGTATTGTGTGTAATATACAGTGCATGCGTGTGTGTGTGTGTGTGTTTTGAATGTTTAAAACATTTGTGCAACATATCTTTATAATCGATGGCTTATGGTCCATTCGTCACGGAACAATGGTCGATGCTCATACCACGCTGAGCTAGAATATACTGTAGGTGAGACGGATGGGCAATATCTTAATAAAACTAACAAGTGAATGACAGCTGACCATCATGGACGAGTCTGAACTAACAGGTGATTGGGGAGCAGATAAATATTGGTATCAACTCCACGCAATAAGACAACCTATCATAGTTCATATCAAGTTAAATAAATAAATAAAAAGAAAGAAGGAAATAAGGAAAATGTGGAATTTGACTTTCAAACTATGAAGTTGTAAGCCTGTATCACACACACATGCACCGACATGCACGTGGACACAGACACAGACAGACAGACAGACAGACAGACAGACAGACAGACAGACAGACAGACAGACAGACAGACAGACAGACAGACACACAGACAGACACACACACCACACACACACAGACAGACAGACAGACAGACAGACAGACAGACACCACTTTCCAAAGAGTGTGTCAGAAACCTAATGCTCAGCCAACGTCACTCAACAGAGTGACAGAAAAATGAGAATCAGATATAAGACTAGCGGTATACATTACGTGTCATGGTTTTTGCCTTATTTCACCTTTCTGTGAGGGACAGCTTTCTATTTTTGCTTTATTTCACCGTTCTGTGAGGGATATAGCTGTCAATCCCTGTTCCCTGTGGTTAATTGCCTCATGGGTCGGCAGGTGTGTGGGCTTGATTGCACCTGATGCAGTGCAGCTGTGCCCATGGCCTGCCTTGAGTCTATTTAAGTTTGGATCTCGCAATGTCAACTGCTAATTAATTTCCTTGTGCTGGCTATACGTTTGGTCAGGCTCATTATATATTATAAGTGTAGTGCTGCCCTATTCAGCATTTAGCCTTCTTTTGTAGCCATCTTGTTTTCGGCTACTGGCTTAGTTTACACTTTACTTTATAGAGGCTGAGTCCTTTACGGTAGTGTTTTCTTTTGTTCTTTTGGAACTGTCTGTTGCACATAAACTCCCTTGGTGGAGGTTTATTGTTTTATGTTTGCAATATAAACTCTGTTTTTAGGAATTGCCTTTGTGGCTTATTTATTCTTTCTACAATACCTCTTTAATGAGTGTCGTCCTGTTTTTTTGGACTTTACTTATTTTCTTAAACACTCACTTTGAGGCTTTCACCTGTAAAGGTTGTTTTGTGTTGTTTATTTTTCCCCTTCTCCTAAAACGTCTGCGTAAGCAGTTTTGTGGTTATTCGTTTGACGTATAACTTTAAGAGTCCCTATCTGCTCATGACCCACACACACACACACACAGCCCTCACAGTACGCTAGTAAACACATTCACATGTGGCTTCAAAGAGCGCTCTATCCAAATACATAATACTTTGTACTATAAAGAGGCAGAATCCGGCCTATATATACACAGTGTATATATATAATTTTTTTCTTTTTTTTTCTTTTTACTATTATTATATTACATTAAATAAAAAAATTATGCAGAAAGAGAGGGGGAATAAAATACCAAACTAGCCGTGTCATTTTACATTCTGTAACCGTCAAACTATGCAGCTGAACTCTGATGTTTATGACAATGCTTCTTTAAAATCATATAACTAAATAAAGACACTTGTTTTAAAGGCTGGAGGATGAAAATGCATCGCCTCACAGCAACGCTAGTGGTCCGTATCCACTTCAATGCATTCGTGCTAAGCTAGGCTATAGCTTGCATGCCGGATAGAGGGAAATTGGACATTGAAGACAGACGGCAAAGAGCGTCTCATCCGAGAGGCAGGTTGATCAGACTTAGTCACCGCTGGGGAAAAACAACACGCTGCTCAATTTTCAATCACATTTCCGAGGTGACGGTTATGGGCGAGAAAATGGCTTTGATAATAATGCATGTCGTTTACCAGAAATCGTTTTTATGGAAAGCAGCGCACATTTATCAGAATATTATTTTCTCATTGTGCCTCACATTATGGTTATTGCTGTGCCCATAAGGCAAAGCAAACAACAAATTAACTCCCCGGTACTGAAGTACTGACGCACCCCTCCTGGACCCGCGTGTTCAAGATTGCGTTTGAGGTGATTGTTATAATAATATAATGCAGGAGCTCTTTAGAGGTCTTTATTCGGCATGCAACAAACTGGGACACGCAATGGGAGCGGCACACACACACTGGAATACACACACACACACACACACACGCATGCATTGTCTTTTTTCTCAGTCGCCGATGGGATTGAGCTCTGCGCTTAACCCATCCCGTCAGCCTTCCCCCCAAAGGCAGCCGGGAGCGGACAGGTACCGCGCCCGGGGTCAAGGATGCGACAGCGTCATCGATCTGTTGTTGTGCATGTTTTTTCCATTGGGTTTATCTTATCGGGGGGGAAACCCTTGCGAGCACACGGGGAGAACATGCAAACTCCACACAGAAAGGCCCGGGAGATACCCCACCTGGGTACCTGGCTACACGGCAACCTGGTCCCCAAGTGGGAATCGAACCCTGGACCTTCTAGCTGTGAGGCGACAGTGTTAACCACTACACCACCGTGCTGTGAGGCGACAGTGTTAACCACTACACCACCGTGCTGTGAGGAGACAGTGTTAACCACTACACCACCGTGCTGTGAGAGACAGTGTTAACCACTACACCACCGTGCTGTGAGGAGACAGTGTTAACCACTACACCACCGTGCTGTGAGGAGACAGTGTTAACCACTGCACCACCGTGCTGTGAGGAGACAGTGTTAACCACTACACCACCTGTGAGGAGACAGTGTTAACCACTACACCACCGTGAGAGACAGTGTTAACCTCTACACCATGTGCTGTGAGGAGACAGTGTTAACCACTACACCACCGTGCTGTGAGGAGACAGTGTTAACCACTACACCACCATGCTGTGAGGAGACAGTGTTAACCACTACACCACCGTGCTGTGAGGAGACAGTGTTAACCACTACACCACCGTGCTGTGAGAGACAGTGTTAACCACTACACCACCGTGCTGTGAGGAGACAGTGTTAACCACTACACCACCGTGCTGTGAGGAGACAGTGTTAACCACTACACCACCGTGCTGTGAGGAGACAGTGTTAACCACTACACCACCGTGATGTGAGGAGACAGTGTTAACCACTACACCACCGTGCTGTGAGGAGACAGTGTTAACCACTACACCACCGTGCTGTGAGGAGACAGTGTTAACCACTACACCACCGTGCTGTGAGGAGACAGTGTTAACCACTACACCACCATGCTGTGAGGAGACAGTGTTAACCACCACACCACCATGCTGTGAGGAGACAGTGTTAACCACTACACCACCGTGCTGTGAGGAGACAGTGTTAACCACCACACCACCATGCTGTGAGGAGACAGTGTTAACCACTACACCACCGTGCTGTGAGGAGACAGTGTTAACCACTACACCACCGTGCTGTGAGGAGACAGTGTTAACCACTACACCACCGTGCTGTGAGGAGACAGTGTTAACCACTACACCATGTGCTGTGAGGAGACAGTGTTAACCACTACACCACCGTGCTGTGAGGAGACAGTGTTAACCACTACACCACCGTGCTGTGAGGAGACAGTGTTAACCACTACACCACCGTGCTGTGAGGAGACAGTGTTAACCACTACACCACCGTGCTGTGAGGAGACAGTGTTAACCACTACACCACCGTGCTGTGAGGAGACAGTGTTAACCACTACACCACCGTGCTGTGAGGAGACAGTGTTAACCACTACACCACCGTGATGTGAGGAGACAGTGTTAACCACTACACCACCGTGAGGAGACAGTGTTAACCACTACACCACCGTGCTGTGCGGAGACAGTGTTAACCACTACACCACCGTGCTGTGAGGAGACAGTGTTAACCACCACACCACCGTGCTGTGAGGAGACAGTGTTAACCACTACACCACCGTGCTGTGAGAGACAGTGTTAACCACTACACCACCGTGCTGTGAGGAGACAGTGTTAACCACTACACCACCGTGCTGTGAGGAGACAGTGTTAACCACTACACCACCGTGCTGTGAGGAGACAGTGTTAACCACTACACCACCATGCTGTGAGGAGACAGTGTTAACCACTACACCACCGTGCTGTGAGGAGACAGTGTTAACCACTACACCACCGTGCTGTGAGAGACAGTGTTAACCACTACACCACCGTGCTGTGAGGAGACAGTGTTAACCACTACACCACCGTGCTGTGAGGAGACAGTGTTAACCACTACACCACCGTGCTGTGAGGAGACAGTGTTAACCACTACACCACCGTGATGTGAGGAGACAGTGTTAACCACTACACCACCGTGCTGTGAGGAGACAGTGTTAACCACTACACCACCGTGCTGTGAGGAGACAGTGTTAACCACTACACCACCGTGCTGTGAGGAGACAGTGTTAACCACTACACCACCATGCTGTGAGGAGACAGTGTTAACCACCACACCACCATGCTGTGAGGAGACAGTGTTAACCACTACACCACCGTGCTGTGAGGAGACAGTGTTAACCACCACACCACCATGCTGTGAGGAGACAGTGTTAACCACTACACCACCGTGCTGTGAGGAGACAGTGTTAACCACTACACCACCGTGCTGTGAGGAGACAGTGTTAACCACTACACCACCGTGCTGTGAGGAGACAGTGTTAACCACTACACCATGTGCTGTGAGGAGACAGTGTTAACCACTACACCACCGTGCTGTGAGGAGACAGTGTTAACCACTACACCACCGTGCTGTGAGGAGACAGTGTTAACCACTACACCACCATGCTGTGAGGAGACAGTGTTAACCACTACACCACCGTGCTGTGAGGAGACAGTGTTAACCACTACACCACCGTGCTGTGAGGAGACAGTGTTAACCACTACACCACCGTGCTGTGAGGAGACAGTGTTAACCACTACACCACCATGCTGTGAGGAGACAGTGTTAACCACTACACCACCGTGCTGTGAGGAGACAGTGTTAACCCCTACACCACCATGCTGTGAGGAGACAGTGTTAACCACTACACCATGTGCTGTGAGGAGACAGTGTTAACCACTACACCACCGTGCTGTGAGGAGACAGTGTTAACCACTACACCACCGTGCTGTGAGGAGACAGTGTTAACCACTACACCACCGTGCTGTGAGGAGACAGTGTTAACCACTACACCACCGTGCTGTGAGGAGACAGTGTTAACCACTACACCACCGTGCTGTGAGGAGACAGTGTTAACCACTACACCACCATGCTGTGAGGAGACAGTGTTAACCACTACACCACCGTGCTGTGAGGAGACAGTGTTAACCACTACACCACCGTGCTGTGAGGAGACAGTGTTAACCACTACACCACCGTGCTGTGAGGAGACAGTGTTAACCACTACACCATGTGCTGTGAGGAGACAGTGTTAACCACTACACCACCGTGCTGTGAGAGACAGTGTTAACCACTACACCACTGTGCTGTGAGGAGACAGTGTTAACCACTACACCACCGTGCTGTGAGGAGACAGTGTTAACCACTACACCACCATGCTGTGAGGAGACAGTGTTAACCACTACACCACCGTGCTGTGAGGAGACAGTGTTAACCACTACACCACCGTGCTGTGAGGAGACAGTGTTAACCACTACACCACCGTGCTGTGAGGAGACAGTGTTAACCACTACACCACCATGCTGTGAGGAGACAGTGTTAACCACTACACCACCGTGCTGTGAGGAGACAGTGTTAACCCCTACACCACCATGCTGTGAGGAGACAGTGTTAACCACTACACCATGTGCTGTGAGGAGACAGTGTTAACCACTACACCACCGTGCTGTGAGGAGACAGTGTTAACCACTACACCACCGTGCTGTGAGGAGACAGTGTTAACCACTACACCACCGTGCTGTGAGGAGACAGTGTTAACCACTACACCACCGTGCTGTGAGGAGACAGTGTTAACCACTACACCACCGTGCTGTGAGGAGACAGTGTTAACCACTACACCACTGTGCTGTGAGGAGACAGTGTTAACCACTACACCACCGTGCTGTGAGGAGACAGTGTTAACCCCTACACCACCGTGCTGTGAGGAGACAGTGTTAACCACTACACCACCGTGCTGTGAGAGACAGTGTTAACCACTACACCACCATGCTGTGAGGCGACAGTGTTAACCACTACACCACCGTGAGAGACAGTGTTAACCACTACACCACCGTGCTGTGAGGAGACAGTGTTAACCACTACACCACCGTGAGAGACAGTGTTAACCACTACACCACCGTGCTGTGAGGAGACAGTGTTAACCACTACACCACCGTGCTGTGAGGAGACAGTGTTAACCACTACACCACCGTGCTGTGAGGCGACAGTGTTAACCACTACACCACCGTGCTGTGAGGAGACAGTGTTAACCACTACACCACCGTGCTGTGAGGAGACAGTGTTAACCACTACACCACCGTGCTGTGAGGAGACAGTGTTAACCACTACACCACCGTGCTGTGAGGAGACAGTGTTAACCACTACACCACCATGCTGTGAGGAGACAGTGTTAACCACCACACCACCGTGCTGTGAGGAGACAGTGTTAACCACTACACCACCGTGCTGTGAGGAGACAGTGTTAACCACTACACCACCGTGCTGTGAGGAGACAGT
>NC_140178.1:116813282-116833282 GCF_963971535.1 Notolepis coatsorum | reverse complement strand
TTTAATATTGTGATATTATTCAGGGTACTCCAGTATACTGCCTTTAATATTGTGATATTATTCAGGGTACTCCATTATTCCGTCTTTAATATTGCGATATTATTCAGGGTACTCCAGTATTCTGCCTTTAATATTGTGATATTATTCAGGGTACTCCATTATTCCGTCTTTAATATTGTGATATTATTCAGGGTACTCCAGTATTCTGCCTTTAATATTGTGATATTATTCAGGATCAGTGGTGCGTTATTGAAATCATCAGGGGTTGCACGCACCACGTGCACGCGCGCTCCCGCGAATGCGCATTTAATGTCCCCTCGCTTGAGCACAGACTAAAGACAGTGCCTAATTGCCTCTACGAATGGAATGTAACACATGTCTTCACAACAAGTTAGGTGTGAATGTATCTGAGAACGTATTTAACACACCTGACGACCGGCGCTATTGATATGCAAATAGCGAGTACTTATCTGGGGTGGCACGGAGTGCAACCCCGTCCCATGAAGAACGCATGCCTGTTCAGGATACACTATTCGGTCTTTAATATTGTGATATTATTCATGCTGTGATGTGAACGTTAGTTTACCTTCAATGGAGAAGTGCATTAAATAATTTTAATGCAAAAAAAGTGTCCTCTGTTCTTTCATTTCAGCATGGTCTATCACAGAACACGTTCCATTGTGGGCAGAGTGTCTGCTTGGTTTCATTCCAGCCTTGCCTAAACACCAGCTGATGAGTTCACTAATTGGCTCACCTCTTCAACTAACTCACCTGGCAATGTATAGTTAAAATGAAAACTTGGCCCACGATGGAATGAGTTTGAGACCCCTGGTCTATCCCTTTCCAATTTTTTTTTACTTTTACTTTTTAGTACTTAAGTACATTTAAAAGTAGGACTTTTTTACTTTTACTCAAGTGTGTTTTTAGCCTGATACTTTGACTTTTACTTGAGTCAGATTTTGAGACAGTACCCATACTTTCACTTAAGTATAATTTCTGGGTACTTTTTACACCCCTGATTGCTACTAATAGGTACTGGGGACATTGTGTGTGTTTTGTTTTATGTCAGTGTGTAGTGTGTGGGTGTATTGTGTTATTGGGTAGTGCGTGTGTGTGTGTGTGTGTGTGTGTGTGTGTGTGTGTGTGTGTGTGTGTGTGTGTGTGTGTGTGTGTGTGTGTGTGTGTTATATCAGTGTGTAGTGCGTGTGTGTGTAGTGTGTGTGTAGTGTGTGTGTGTGTGTGTGTGTGTGTGTGTGTGTGTGTGTGTGTGTGTGGTATATCAGTGTGTAGTGCGTGTGTGTGTGTGGTTATGGGCCAGATTGTTCCTACTGATATGGGATGAGAGGAGAGTCACATTATTGTGATTAATAATGTAGAAAACACAGCGCTGTGTGGTTCACATTAAACATTTAGTGTTCCCCACACACACACACACACACACACACACACACACACACACACACACACACACACACACAGTGCACATTAAACATTTAGTGTTCCACACACACACACACACACACACACACACACACACACACACACACACACACACACACACACACACACACACACACACACACACACACACACACACACAGTGCACATTAAACATTTAGTGTTCCACACACACACACACACACACACACACACACACACACACACACACACACACACACACACACACACACACACACACACACACACACACACACACACAACAGTGCACATTAAACATTTAGTCTCCACCGAACGCATTGCCATCATCGCGGACTCCGTGTTCCCTGTTCGGCCACAAATTTAATTAATTAGCAGCCATGAAGATCTAGCGGCAGAGCAGGAGCCGGCTGAACGGCACCTGGCGGGCTGCGCTCTCATCACCGACACCGAGCGGCTGAACGGCACCTGGCGGGCTGCGCTCTCATCACCGACACCGAGCGGCTGAACGGCACCTGGCGGGCTGCGCTCTCATCACCGACACCGAGCGGCTGAACGGCACCTGGCGGGCTGCGCTCTCATCACCGACACCGAGCGGCTGAAGGCTGAATGTCACGTCCGGTATCACTTCACCACTACGGTACGGTGCAGCAATAACCTTTTTCAAAAAGTTTCAGAGGCAGCCGACGTGGTTCGACTGCAGACGAGGGGGAGAGGAGCGAGTCTGGGGGATAAATTATCCACCGTGATAGTTATGGAAGAAGGCTCTACGCTGGGAATGGTGGCTCGGTGGTTTAATTCCGCGCCGTGACACAGACTCCAGACTTAGTCCTGCATAATCAACACATGCACATGTTGGTGTGAAATGTATGTGTGCCATTATTACTCTCAACTAGGGGTGTAACGGTACACAGAAGCCACGGTGCGGTACGTACCTCGGTATTGGGGGTCACGGTTCGGTACGAGTTCGGCACAACAGAAAAAAAATATTTATAAGAATTATTAAAAAAAAAAATTAAATGTTAAAAACATTTTTTATTTATATATTATATTTATGATAATTATTATTATGATTATGATTATGATTATTATTATGATTATTATTATTATTATTATTATTAATATTATTATTATTATTATTATTATTATTATTATTATTATTATTATTATTATTATTATTATTATTATTATTATTATTAAATAGAATAATTGTCTATAGGCTTGCCGTGGTAGTCAGTGATACTGGCATAGGCGGCGGGTATATTGGGCCAGGCGAGGCTATGCCGACCCAAACCAGCAGCCCCACTCTGCGCATTATTATAGGCAGCCTAGGCTACGATATTGTGTGTGTGGGCTGCTGCAGCCCGGTGGTGACAATACGCAAGGGTTATATTGCGATAACTATATCGATAACAATATCATATCACTCCATAGTGGCGCGACTAGCGGCCTCCAGGCTCCACAACAGGGGGCAGCGACTGCTGCCAGACATTGACATAGGACTAATAGGAACCTAATGAGGACAATAACACTACCTTAGGCATACTGCACCTTATGTGGATACTGTGATACTGTGAATAATGTATATTTCAGTTAGTTAGATAGTAAATTATATTGACCTATTTGTTTACACAGCTTGTGTTGTTTTTACTACCTGTACCCCCCTTCCCCCATGCTGCTATGATGCCTCTCAGTATATTTTTACTGTATTTATATACTGTATATTTTATTCCATTTTTATTCTACTCTTATCCTAGGCAACTTGATTTGATTTGTTTTATTATTCTAATTCGTGACCTGTTCTGTCTAAATGTTTAAATGTTGAGCGATTTGCAGTGTCAAATTTCCCACGGGATAATAAAAGTATGTATATTCTATTCTATTCTATTCTATCACTCGATATTCGATATTATCGATATTGTTATAAGTATAATTTCTTTTAATAAAAAACAGATGTATGTTTATTTTGCAGCAATTCTTTGTCGTTGCCACCATCTTTAGTGTTACAGCCCCTCACACTCCAGTTCTCAGGCTGCAGCTGGTTTAAAAGCGAAAGTAAACAGGCTTCTCTGCTGGCTGTGGCTCCAGGGGAGTTGAACAGTTCTGGCTCTGCTCGTTTATTTTCGATCTTTTGGCGCTTTTTTGGTGAACCGCACATGTGCACCGTGACATGTGACTGGAGACTAGCTCTGCTAACACACATAGCCTACTGTGTACAGACGGTTTCAAACTGTATTTTAAATTAGAAAGCATGGACAAGAGAAAAATAAATCTCAATTTGGTCAGTATTGTCATTTGGACAAAGTCTGTCCACTGTCTCTGGTTTTAAAACTGCCCCTGTTTTTTTTTCTATATTTTCCCCCCGATATCGATTATTAAAATATATCGCAATAATTATCGTTATCGTTATATCGCCCAGCCCTACGTTTAACATTTCAGACTGCAGGCAGTAACCAATCACGCCGCATCATCAAACTAACCGATGCCAGTCTGGTCTTCAAAATCCTCCATGGTCTAGCCCCACTTTCTGATTTTTTCACCTCCAGGTTCACCAGAACTGTTGTACCGGGTCTTGGCTGTTCCATTAAGGACAAGAACATTTAGCAAATCAGCCCTCTCTGTGAGAGCTGCCAAGACCTGGAAATCCATTCCAAGTTACATGCCGCCTGGGCATAACACGGATCACCTGAGGCCAAGGGCTTGCTGTACGAGGGCATGATGAGACTGAGTCAGAGTTAATCAAACCGTGGAAACTTTTTAGAGCTACTATGTACATTGTTTTCAAAGCATGATGAGATCCAAATGCCGGAAAACGTTTCCTTCATTGCCGTCGGCACCGCAACTTGTGAACGGTCTTTCCCAATGAGGCGCATCCGAAACTGGCTAAGAAGAACAACAATATGCGCCAGGAGAGACGGTCAACTCTGAGTCCGCTTCACATTGAAAGTGATCTCACAGACAAACTTAAAGCAGAAAAGATCATTGATGCGCGAAACGTTGCATTTTTTTTTTGTTGCATTAAGGTAAGACAATGGTTAATCATATTGGATGCCTTCATTTGAACAATTAATTTGCACTATATGAAATGAGTGGGGCTCGCTGTAGTAGCCTAGTGGGTGTGTGTATTGTATGAAATCAGAACCTGGACAGCACAGTTTGCGTGCACCGTTTGCGTGCAAGCAAAAAAGAAAAAGGAAAATCCCACCCGGTCTATAGCCGACCCGAATGTCCAGCTCACCTGCCGCCTATGGATACTGGTGTCATTCTGTGTTCAGGCATCCAATTGCCCACTGCCCCTTTAACAACTTATCCTTGCTAAGTTTCAGTTTCACTTCTAGAGAGAATTTAACTTCACAACGAGACTGAGGACTAGAGAACAGATGACATGTTACAACAATGGCAGAGGATTATTTGGATTTAAACACAGTGGAGCTCAGATGATCTGTCCGGAAAAGTAGGTTTATTTTTTTTTATTTTGATTGTGCATGTGAGTCCGGCGTGGGAGAATGTTGATGTGTTTGTTGGCGCGTGTGTGTGTGTCGGCGACGCGCGTGTGTGTCTCTCCATTGGTTTCATTTGGTTGACGTTATTGGGCGAACAAAAAAACGAAAGAAAACTGTAAAATTGTAATGACCCTGCAGCTGTTCCAAAGTAAATGTGCCTTTCTCCTCCGTGCACTTTCGCCCGCTCTGAACTGAAGTCGGGGACTCGGTGTGCCGCGCGCTGTTCTCGCACAGGAACCTGCGAGTGCCTGCATGTGCGACTGGTGTGTTTGCACTGTGAGGCGTATTTGTCGTATGGCTGCGCGTACCGCGCCGTGACGGCCGCACCGTAAATTTGCGGGACGAATACACGTACCGTTACACCCCTACTATCAACTGTAATAATTGTGGAATATTACTAAAATGAGCTGTATCTGTATGAACCAAGCATCTCACTGTAGTGTACCTGTACTTTATTTGTGACAATAAACTACTACTACTACTACTACTACTACTACTAATTGTTAGCGAATTGTTTATCCAAAAGCGCTTTACGATTCGTTCCTCACATTTCACCTGTTCACTCACACATTAATAATAATAATAATAAACGTTATTTGTATAGCACATTGCATACAAGAAATTCTGCTCAAAGTGATTCACAGCAGTAGAAAAAGACATACAATATAAGCAAAACAGACAAAGTCAATGTAAGACGTCAGTGCCCCACATTAGGACCCGACATCCCAACAGGCCTCCCAGTTTACAGCCTGATTGTCGCACATACAGTAGATGATTCAAGCACACATCAGACCAAAACTACATAAATATGTCGCCTATAGGAAGCTCCGCCCCTGGCTGCATGTCTGTGTTCCGTTGTTGCAAAGAAAATACACCGCCGTGCGCATATATCTGGTATATGGCGAGAATGCCGACTAAGCCGTGTCTCTCGCCAGACCAGGCTCGGAGTGGCGAAGGTGAGCGGCGCGACGAGGCGCCGGCGGTCTCAGTTGGAAACACGCTCCACCACTCAATTAATTCATAGAAAAGAAAGAAGAAGAAAGAAAATGTCACATTGTCGCTTTAACATCTGTCCTGAAACTAATTAAAAAAACGTTTAACTCATTTACATACCTCACCCCAGGGGTTCAGAACATACTGCTGCTCCATTATGTGAGCTTCCCCCCGAAGCCCTGCGGCCCGTTTTCTCTCAGAACCAACCGTTTGAGGAGCATCATCCTAAAGCTGAGGCCACACAGCTTTATTAACCATTACCCAGGGGTGTAAAGTACTTGAGTAATTGTACTTTGTTACAATACTTAAGTACTGCTTTTGAGGATTTGTACTTTACTCAAGTATTATTAGGTTTGTATCCTTGTTATTTTACTCAATTACATTTCAGGGAAATACTTTTTACTCCTTACATTTAAAATGCAGACCTACAAAGTACAAAGTACAAATCTCACAGACCATCATGAGCAATGACTGCCACCCTCTCCATCACACCCTGACAGAGGAGCAGCCACCCTCTCCACCACACCCTGACAGAGGAGCAGCCACCCTCTCCACCACACCCTGACAGAGGAGCAGCCACCCTCTCCATCACACCCTGACAGAGGAGCAGCCACCCTCTGCACCACACCCTGACAGAGGAGCAGCCACTCTCTCCATCACACCCTGGCAGAGGAGCAGCCACTCTCTCCATCACACCCTGACAGAGGAGCAGCCACCCTCTCCATCACACCCTGACAGAGGAGCAGCCACACTCTCCATCACACCCTGACAGAGGAGCAGCCACCCTCTCCATCACACCCTGACAGAGGAGCAGCCACTCTCTCTATCACACCCTGACAGAGGAGCAGCCACCCTCTGCACCACACCCTGACAGAGGAGCAGCCACCCTCTCCATCACACCCTGACAGAGGAGCAGCCACTCTCTCCACCACACCCTGACAGAGGAGCAGCCACCCTCTCCATCACACCCTGACAGAGGAGCAGCCACTCTCTCCATCACACCCTGGCAGAGGAGCAGCCACCCTCTCCATCACACCCTGGCAGAGGAGCAGCCACCCTCTCCATCACACCCTGACAGAGGAGCAGCCACCCTCTCCATCACACCCTGACAGAGGAGCAGCCACCCTCTCCATCACACCCTGACAGAGGAGCAGCCACCCTCTCCATCACACCCTGACAGAGGAGCAGCCACTCTCTCCACCACACCCTGACAGAGGAGCAGCCACCCTCTCCATCACACCCTGACAGAGGAGCAGCCACCCTCTCCACCACACCCTGACAGAGGAGCAGCCACTCTCTCCACCACACCCTGACAGAGGAGCAGCCACCCTCTCCATCACACCCTGACAGAGGAGCAGCCACCCTCTCCACCACACCCTGACAGAGGAGCAGCCACTCTCTCCACCACACCCTGACAGAGGAGCAGCCACCCTCTCCACCACACCCTGACAGAGGAGCAGCCACTCTCTCCACCACACCCTGACAGAGGAGCAGCCACCCTCTCCACCACACCCTGACAGAGGAGCAGCCACCCTCTCCACCACACCCTGACAGAGGAGCAGCCACCCTCTCCACCACACCCTGACAGAGGAGCAGCCACTCTCTCCACCACACCCTGACAGAGGAGCAGCCACCCTCTCCATCACACCCTGACAGAGGAGCAGCCACCCTCTCCATCACACCCTGACAGAGGAGCAGCCACCCTCTCCACCACACCCTGACAGAGGAGCAGCCACCCTCTCCACCACACCCTGACAGAGGAGCAGCCACTCTCTCCACCACACCCTGACAGAGGAGCAGCCACTCTCTCCACCACACCCTGACAGAGGAGCAGCCACCCTCTCCATCACACCCTGACAGAGGAGCAGCCACTCTCTCCACCACACCCTGACAGAGGAGCAGCCACTCTCTCCATCACACCCTGACAGAGGAGCAGCCACTCTCTCCACCACACCAGAAGCCAGAGAGAGGGGGGCGGGGAGGAGGACATGAAGCCGGTGTTCAGACAGCGATGACGGGAAAACGGGAACCAGGGTAGAAAAGCGTTCCATATCGGGAGCGTTTCCAGACCGGCGTCGAGCGAAATTTCAATTGCAAAAATCCCAAGCTGCGAGAGGCTTCCAATCATCAGGCCAATTGGACCGAACAGAAGCCTGTTGTTTGCGGCCTCTGGGCTATTTTCCATATAAATAGGGCCACCGTGAGAACGAGCCATCATCGCTCAGCTAATGTGGGGCCTCGCGAGGAGCCTGGAGTAGGTCGTAATAGCTGGCAGATCGATCCCATTTAGGAGAGGGATGGGTGGGACCCGTGCTGGTACCCCTCCTGGGGCTAGACAGTAATCTATCACAGTCTTTTAGATAGATTTTATGACGGTAATCTATCACAATCCTTTTTTATAGATTCTACCGACATAAATCTATTACAATATTTTCTTAATTACATTTTTTTTTATTATTTTTCATATATTTTAATTACAGAAATCTATAAAAAATTATGTTCAGGGAGGTTTTATTGTCAATTCTCAGCTCATTCTGTGCATGTCTGTAATCGTGCCAACTTTATGCAAATTGTACGCCTATGTATATCTTGTGTCTACGTCACTGTGAAGCACTTTGGGCTGCGATTCTGGCATGAAGGGTTAATAAATAAAGGGATATCTTATCTTATCTTATGAAAGTTGCTATACGAATGAAGTGGATGTGTCACAACTACAGTCAGTTTTTAATATGTTCTTTGTTTGCTGATATTAACCCGTTCACTACCACACTAAATAATGTGAACCCTTTACTATCACGACGGTTAACCGCCTGTAGTGTGATAGTAAAGGGTTAGCATTTAGCATTATGTAATGAGGTAGTGAAAGGGTTAACCGTATGCAGTGTGGTAGTAAAGGGTTAACCGTGTGTAGTGTGGTAGTGAAAGGGTTAACTGTATGTAGTGTGATAGTAAATGGTTAACCTGCTGTAGTGCAATGGTTAACAATTTGTTGCATGGCAGTGAAAGGGTCAACATGCTGTATTGTCGCAGTGCAAGGGTTAACCATTTGGTAGTGTGGCAGTGAAATGGTTAACTCTCCTGTCATTTCAGACCTGCTGATCAGTTCACCTGGCCCGCTCCCCACACACACACACACACACACACACACACACACACACACACACACACACACACACACACACACACACCTGCCCCTCATTAGCTAAGCAGCCCTTCAGTATTTAGACCTTCATTTCCCTTGCTCCCTGCCAGATTGTCTAAGGCCCTGTCCACACGAGTACGGATATTTAGCAAAACGCACATTTTCCTCTACGTTTGGACCTTTCATCCACACGTAAATGGCATTTTCGGAAAAAAAGAAAACGGAGATTTTCGAAAAACGCATTTTAAAGTGAATATTTTGTTTTAAATATCCGTGTCAGTGGATCCGTGGAGTCACGTTAGACGTATCGTTTAGAGCAGGGATCGGCTCTGGATCCGCATGCAGCCACTGTGCAGAATATCCATATACATGTGGACAGTAGTGATGTGACGATTCATCGATTTGCATCGGTGCGCCGGCATAAACGCTCACGATGCGAGTGCACCGGTGGAATAAGTCCGCTTCGGCTACAATTCAGGCTGAACTCGCGATGCATCTTGTTGTAGCGTCTTTGCATCAGTCAAAACCGATGCATTCATATAATTTCCTCTCATCCTCTCAGTGCACTGTGACTGCACACAGCAGATACTTTTGCTTCGCTACTACAGAAGGCGAGAGCCGCGTCACAGTTATCAACAACAAACAGTGGAAGTCGAGGAGGAGACATGAATAAAATTGATCCACTGGCTAACGCTAGTAGCCTCTGGCTAATGCCAGTTAGCCGTTCAGCTAACGCTAAACTACAGTGTCTACCTAACTAACTAACGTGACTCTGCAACACCAGTTTCATTAGTGGGGAGGGGGGGGGGGGGGGGGGTATATTGAAGATGACAACAGGTTCAAAGATAACTTCACATTTATTGGGAATTCGTTTCCTTATATCGCTTCATCCAGGTTCAAACTGTGTTGATGACAAAATGCAATCCTGCTCAGCTACGGAGAATCAGATCTCTCTCTCTATCTCTCTCTCTCAGCTACAGAGCATCATAACGCTCAAACTAACTCTCTCTCTCTCTCTCTCTCTCTCTCTCTCTCTGTTCAATGATTTAAAGTGGCCCAACGTTACAATATAAATACTAATTGGATAGTTGATGATAAACATTTAATTTCATTATCTGAAATATTATAAAATCATTAAGTCTGCTATAAGCCATTATCCCTTTGTGTGTGATTATTATTGTCTCACAGTAGTGTGTATACATTGTGTGTGTGTGTGTATGTGTTTAGCTAAAGTGGATAGAAAACACAGTTTATGCAAAAGTATTCTTAGGCACCCAAGAGCTTTTATATAAATTGTCTTACAGTAGATTATTTTATTTTTAATAATAATATAAGCTGCATATAAGGAATACAACCAAATCCTCTGTCATACCATCAAATGTTATCATTATTTTGTATCGTGTTGAATCGCATCGTATCACCCCGAATCGCATTATGTTGAATCAAATCGTATCGAATCGTATCGTATCTCAACGGGGGGTGAATCGTATCGCATCGCCCGGTGCTTCAAATGTATCGTTAATGTATCGTATCGTTGGCACCGTATCGAGATGTGCATCGCATCGGCCTCAGTGATGGAGATGCACATCACTAGTGGAAAGGGCATTAGTGTCTTACCTAGCTATCCAGCGTTTTGCTATCTTGATTAATCCTGCCTGTTTCTGCTTTGACCCCCCATGTTGGATTTAGGATTTCGGACTTCTCATCATGCCCGCCTTCCCCCTTATTGGATTTGTTTGCCACATGGACTGATATTATGGTATTGACCCCTGCTTACTCTTTACACTGTTCCTGCCTGCTCCCTTATTGGATTTGTTTGCCATATGGACTGATATAATCAAATCAAATCAAATATACTGGTATTGACTACTCATTAACGTTACAGTGTTAGTATTACAAAGATCCTCCATGTATCCCTATTGAACACAGTTAGGGTCTTAGTGATCAGGCTCGTATCCACTGGAACTCTAAAACACACATCTGGCAACAAGCAAACAGAAATGTGAGTTGGCAAAACGTTGACTTCATTGTGGTCAAACCTCTGTAACTCTATTTCTATTAGCACTCAGAGTGATTATTCTTTGTTGTGGACGAACGTTCAGAACGGTTCCTTTCAAAAGAGACCAGACTCATGCGTGTGCTATAAGTATAAAGTATAATAGATCGCAAATTACTTTGGGTATGCAACCACCAGGCGTGTTATGCAAAACTAGCCCCATTTTTGCCCGATGCTTCAGTAGTGCGTCTGTTCTGATCCCGATCAGGTGTGACTCGCTAACCGATGAGTAGCGGTGGGGGGGAAATATCGATACAGTATTGCGCCACTTTTTACTTTTTACATATATATATTTTTTATAAGGAAGTTGCATTGTTCATTTCAATACATGTAAAAGTACAGTAGTCGACACACACACACACACACACACACACACACACACACACACACACACACACACACACACACACACACACACACACACACACACACACACACACACACACACACACACACACACACACACACACACACACACACACACACACACACACACACACACACACACACGTGCATTCAGGTTGGAATATGACAGTTCAGTTTGTCAGGTACATGCAACACAGATTACAATGTTGACATCTGTCTGCTTGAG
This sequence comes from Notolepis coatsorum, assembly GCF_963971535.1. Taxonomy (NCBI): domain Eukaryota; kingdom Metazoa; phylum Chordata; class Actinopteri; order Aulopiformes; family Paralepididae; genus Notolepis; species Notolepis coatsorum. The sequence goes on along the minus strand of NC_140178.1, from coordinate 116,821,559 downwards.
AAAATCCCATTTGCTGCAATTAAAATGATTGAAGTGAGATGAACAGACTGCAAGCTTAATTTTTATTAGATAAAACACGTTGACAACGTTTTACTTCATAAATATCGCAACACTCAGCATATCACAATATATTTTGAATCGCAATACTATCGTATCGTGACTTAAGTATGGTGATGATATGGTATGGTGAGGCCTCTGGTGATGCCCACCCCTCCTACCAGCAGGTGTGTTGGGAGCAGGTTTGCTCTGTAAAACCAGGCTGAGGTACAGACCGCTCTCCAGGGGGAAGTGATGCTTCATTAGGATCTGTATTCCCACCAGACGGCGGCTGCGACGACACGGTCAGACACTGTGCACCGGTTATCCATCAACAAGTGGAGAAGAGCAAACACTGTCCTGAAAAAGGCAAGGAGAGACGCGCGCCTCGGACAGTGAATGGATAGAAAATACACTTCCTCAGAGCGGTTTTGACAGCCAGGGGTTGAAGAAGTGGGCAGGAACGGTCCGGAAACCTTCGACCGGCAGAAATCATGACAAAACGAAATACATAATAATGTCAAGGGAGTTCATCTTTCATGTGCTGCAGCCGGGTGCTGCTTCTCCGATAAGCTTCCAGCCGACGGCGTCCATCATGCCCCCCCCCCCCCCCCCCATCATCACTTATCTTCAGGGTTCAGAGGTCAGTTCAATGGCAGTCAGGAGCTACAGATGAGTCAGGGGTTCTGAGCTCAGGGGTAAAAGGGGACAGAGTTGCTTTTTTCTTAAGGTCACTTCAAAAGCAATGTTTAAAACTGAGCTCAAATGTGACCGCAATATTTTTTATATTATCACAGTTTGAATGTTTAAGAACATGTTTACTATAAAAGCTAACAGTTATAGTTGATATGCACGCAAATCAAGGCGAGTGCCTCTGAGTTTCGAGTGACGCGCATAAATAATGCACATGGCCTTTGTTTACTATTACAATTACAAAGCAATTGATGCATCGGATCTAATGAACGAATACATGTTGGACTCTGTTACTCGTGTCCATGACTCTGTATCGGAGGGGACCTCTGATGATGAAGACTCCGCCTTGGTCTTTCGCTCTCACTGACGTCACACACACAGCATCTCTCTGCAGCTATAGAGCGGCTAATTACGAGGTCATCCTTCCTGCATCTAACTTGACTATTGAGCACTTGAACGGAAAGCTCAACGTTTTTGTTCTGCGTAGGATTGAACCCGCTAAATAAACCACCTTATAGACTACACGGCATGCTTTCAAATATAGGCTTCCATAACTACTAGAACAAACTAGGGCTGTACCGAATGTCTGTTGTCATATTTTATGATGTAATCCAAAAAACAAAAAAAAACGAGTTTTGTATTTATTTTTTTACAAATATCCTCAAACTAAATCCTAAATTTGAATAAAGTGATTAATCTGATTAAATGAGTATTATAAAATTGTATCAACTTTTTTTAATGAATATAACTCATCAGTTTCGTCAAAATAAATAATCCAATAAGGGCACGGTTGGTACGAAGTGAAAGAGAGCGCCAAGCGGATGCAGATAGGCTACATCATTTATGATAAATGATTTATTTGAATTTGTATGAGTACTATAATAGTATAATACTATATTAGTGTAGCCTAATTTGTATCTGCAACTGTGAAGAAAAACCCCATTGGTTTAAACAGAATGAATAGACACATACAAAATATATATAATATTTTTTAATAAAAAGAAAAATTCAAATGTTTATTTAGAATTCGAATGTCAACATTATGAACGAAGCTTCGAAGCTTCGAACTATTCGGTACAGCCCTAGAACAAACATGTTGTTCATATAAACACTGTAGATGGTTTCAGCGGGACACCGTCCGTTCACCCAAACAACTGCTGCGGTCAGGCAAGCGCTACCGGAGTCTCATGGCCGGTACAGAGAGACTCGGAAGAAGCTTATATCCCCAGGCAAGCGCTACCGGAGTCTGATGGCCGGTACAGAGAGACTCAGAAGGAGCTTCTATCCCCAGACAAGCGCTACCGGAGTCTCGTGGCCGGTACAGAGAGACTAGGAAGGAGCTTCTATCCCCAGGCAAGCGCTACCGGAGTCTCATGGCCGGTACAGAGAGACCCAAGAGGAGCTTCTATCCCCAGACAAGCGCTACCGGAGTCTCGTGGCCGGTACAGAGGGACTCAGAAGAAGCTTATATCCCCAGACAAGCGCTACCGGAGTCTCATGGCCGGTACAGAGAGACTAGGAAGAAGCTTCTATCCCCAGTCAAGCGCTACCGGAGTCTCGTGGCCGGTACAGAGAGACTAGGAAGAAGCTTCTATCCCCAGGCAAGCGCTACCGGAGTCTCATGGCCGGTACAGAGAGACTAGGAAGGAGCTTCTATCCCCAGACAAGCGCTACCGGAGTCTCATGGCCGGTACAGAGAGACTCAGAAGGAGCTTCTATCCCCAGGCAAGCGCTACCGGAGTCTCATGGCCGGTACAGAGGGACTCAAGAGGAGCTTCTATCCCCAGGCAAGCGCTACCGGAGTCTCATGGCCGGTACAGAGGGACTCAAGAGGAGCTTCTATCCCCAGGCAAGCGCTACCGGAGTCTCATGGCCGGTACAGAGAGACTCGGAAGAAGCTTATATCCCCAGGCAAGCGCTACCGGAGTCTCATGGCCAGTACAGAGAGACTCAAAAGGAGCTTCTATCCCCAGGCCATCAGGATGCTCAATGACTCTTATGCGACACTAACCCATCCATCTACACTCATTGCACACACATCCACACGCACACACTCACTTTAGACACTTTAAACACCGTTTAACACTACACCATATTTGTATCTATTTATTACTGTAAAGATTACTAAAAGATTTGCACTACATCTCTACCTAATTTTTGCATTTAAAAAAGTTAGCATTTTGTACTTCATTGCTTTCAGTTGTACTTCAGGTTGTACTTTAGTTTGTGTGGTGTATATGTTGTACTGTTTGTGCTTCATACAGTACAAAGAACAAAGGCCAATCTCATACAGAACCAACCATGTTACTGTATTGCACATGTACCTTATACTGTATGTGACAAATAAAACAACACTTGAAACATGAATGTAATTTTCAGAATAACTCTGCCTCCTTCCTAATCCCAGTCGCTTCACTCTGACATGAATCAGTTGTGCTCATTATCGTTTCATGACAACACCAGAGCAACCCCTCCGAGAGGAGAGGACGCCAGCGGCAGCTTTCTGACGTTTGATTGGCCCCCGGGAAAGTATTTGTGCCGTTTGATTGGCCCCGGAAGAGTCTATTTCAGCCCTCTCTCCTGAGGTGTTGTTTGACCGACTGTCAACTTTTCAAGGAATGTTTCGAATATTTCCCGCAGGGCTATGGCAGCAAACTCAAACTTAAACAACTTTTTTTTTCATAAGTAATTTAAGTAAGACACATCAAATGCCAAAACAAACGCGTACCTTTGGCTCAGAATTATCGGTCTTATTGAAAATCTACAAGCAGTAGTTTGTTTAAAAGTTAAAACGTGTGATATTCAGACTTGGTTCCCGAAATGAATAAAAACTGGACTTTGAAGAAGTCTTTATTTGTGGCACATTGCTACATCTTCATGCAGCGTGCACACAGGGGTCGCCGTTTAAATGTCCTCTCTGTGCTTGTGCTCTGTGCTAAAACAAAGTACCCGGTACCAGGTAGTACCGTCCACACATTTTGGCAATGGAAATCCGAAAAGGCAGAGTAGAGTCGAGTAGGTACCATGCAGTGGAAAAGCGCCAATAGGGAGGTGTAGTCTGACGGTCCACCCGTAGGCCTATAGCAGGGGTCGGTAATTAGGTCTGGCCACGGGCCAATTTTTCCCCAAGCCATTGAATGGCGGGCCAGGACCAAAAACAATGGCTAATTTAATATAATGATAGTGAAAAATGCAGCACCGCGGCGAGTGCATAAGTAACACATGAACAGCAGATCAGAATGCATGAAAAGTAAACACGACTCACCATAACTGCCCTGGGCTTGTTCAGTCCTCCAGAATCCATGCTAATGTTTGAAACATGTCAAATATCCACTCGCCGCCCTCCAATTCCAGATTGGCGTTGAATGCAGCTACTTTATCTGCCAACTTGAACACAGCTGTCATCATTGCCTCGTTTGCTATCTTGTCGCCACGCAAGAGTCATCTGTTGCGATAAACCCGTATTTTAAGTATGACTCCTGTTTATTAAAAGAAGCTTTATGTGTCTTGGACGTCGGAGGCTCCTCTTCTGGCTCATCAGTAGGTATTTCCCCGTTGCAAAGAAGCTATCCAAAGACGTTTGTTTTGTTTTTTTTAACACATTTTTGCTAACGTTAGTCGCTCGCATCCCGAACGCGGAAGTGAAAGTGCGTTAGGGAAAATATACACGCGGCCCGATGGGACTATTCCATTGGTTCTCCCAGTCCACGTGACCATTTCTAGCATTTCAATTGGCTATAGTGACAGACATAGATATTAGGGATGCACCGAATGGGAAATTCTTGGCCGAAACCGATACCGAAAATAGAAAACAGTTGGCCGAAAACCGAATGCCGAAAGGCCGAAAATTATTCATAGAATAGAATTTTTTTTTACCAATGTTGTGGAACATTATGATTATGGCAAAACTTAACTTAAATAATAAATAATCACTATTATGGGTCCATAAAACATTTATTCAGCACTTCTGAATGCATACAGCACATTAATCCCATCTTTTCTCTGGCTGCCGCGGCGGACATCTGTGCTCTACTGAGCGCACCTTTCTAGTCCCCAGTTGAATGTGCTCTCTTGACTCGGCACAGTAGAGCTCGAGAAAGATTATATTATCAACGACAGACAGCGTCAATGTGAGAAACACTATCCCCCCCCCTCTCGCTCTGAATAATATGCATATTAGATCACTCAGTGATTAACCGCGACGGGCATATAGTAAATAAGGATGTTAAAGACGCATTTATTGGACGTGTTGCGCGCAGAGTTTACATAGAAACAGCGCGACTCCCGACAGCGCGACATCATCACAACAACACGCGTTAGGTTACAGGTTGTTTCTGTTTCGGTATTATATTTTCGGTGAAAAAACTCTTTCGGCCGAAAGCCGAAAGGCAATTTTTTTGCCATTTTCGGCCGAAAACTTTCGGTAGCCGAAATTTCGGTGCATCCCTAATAGATATGATGAACAGATAGATACAGCTTCTCAAAGACACTCTGGCGTCACAAGTGAATATTTACCGCACGTAAAATAAATATCATATTCTCAAAATAAACTGACGGGCCAGAAATGATTGCTGGCGGGCCAATTTCGGCCCACGGGCCGCCTATTGCCGACCCCTGGCCTATAGGGATCCATCATTGGGAAAATGTGTTATCGGCTATTGTAACAATTCTGCCTCATGAACATTGGAAAGCTTTCCATTTTTGCACAAAATGAGTTCCCTTCTATCACTAACATTATTGTTTAAGCATTTTTGGTTGAAATAAAATTCAACGTAATTATTTTACGATTAATTACGAATATGTTCATGTTTATCTATAGATTGTGGATGAATATGCACAGAAAGGTACACCATGCAAATGTTCATACTTTATTTGTTTTAACACTTTGAGTACCAGCCATGGCATAATTCGTTATTTCATGCCAACCGTTGAGTGCCAGGAACGAGATATGCAGTTTTTAATCGTTATTTTTTTTATTAGCGATTTCCATTCATATTTCATCAATCTAGCTTCACGTTACCACTGGCGCTCTCTCTGAGCTCGAATTGGGAAAATACCGCCCCCTATCGTCTCTCCGGATGGTACTGCACCCCATTGGATTAGACTGAATGAAACACATGGGAAAAAAAGAGTCCGGAATCCACATTTTACTTCTCAGGCATGTAACCCGAGCCGATCGGACTCATTGTGGACCATCAGAACAGCGTGGAATATATGTTTCCAGTACCCAGCGTTGGATCAATAAACGCGATCGATATTTGGAATGGCGATCAGGAATTGGAATAATATTTTTGGAGAACATCTGATCTGAGGTAAGGAATCTATTTTACCAGTATTGGGATAATCAGAGCTGTTTTCACCTATATATCAACGTGTCCCCTATGTGTGTGTGTGGCTGTGAGTGTGTGTGTGCTGATCAGGAAATAAGATAATCGATTTTTCAGCCCGCTTCTATAGCGTGCATAAGTACACATATACTATTGATAATCTAGCGTTCATTTGAAAACTATTCATAAATAGGCCGAAAAATTACAACGTGTTTGTGTATTACAGTAAAGCGCGATTCCTGCAGAATCTTTTTTTTTCCTGAAAGTTTAAAAAAACAAGCGTTTTTCAAAATGGTATAAAACGGAAATGAACCGATTAAAAAAACAATTCATTTCAACAATGTTTTTTTTTATCTACTTTTTCTCCCCATTTTTCTATTTTTCTCCCGTCCCCAATTTCGTATCGTCCAATTCTACCCTCCCCTGTCTCTAACGCTGTTAGGCCATGCCTCCCACTGGTCGGCTGCAATGTGGACCAAGCCTTGCATCACGTGTCCCCTCCGGTACTCGAGGAGGCAGCCGTCGCATCTTTTCACCTGCACAGCGCGATCTCTCAGCGGCGAGGGTCTGCGTGGGAGGGACACGCCGCCCCCGTCGCTTCCTGATTCTACTGCGCAGGCGCACCAACCGACCTGTAGGAGTCGCTGTCCACAACGTCCGATCCCCACCCACCAGCTTCCCACCCCCTAATACTGCCAATTGTATTAGTATGAACGACCAGCCAAGCTGGTAGCAACGCAGAGAGCTGGGCTCGAACCCAGCATATCCTGCGTTGGTGGCGAGCGCCTTGCCCACTGCGCCACCTAGCCGCCCGTTTCGACAATGTTGACTGCAAACAAGTCATTGATAAGCGACGGCCATATTACACACATAGCCATAATTTAAGATATAGTTTATGCGTTCGCAAATATGAGAGCTATGTCATTGAAGTGGGTGGTGGCATTCAACGGGGCAAATAGGACACGGAGGCCGGCACTCAAAGGGTTAAACGAGACGATTTAGAAATGGGCAATGGGGGAAATACGTTGCAATTTTGCGAGGTGGACCGGCCGCCTGTAACTGTTCCGCAACAGTAAGTGACTTCCGGGGTAGGCCTGATTGGCCCCGACAGGCACGTGACGCGGCAAACTCAGGACGCGCAACGAGGCTGCTGAGAGCTGTCGCGCGGAAATAGGCTGTCTATTGCCATTCTCTAACACAAACTCTAACCTTAACCAGCTCCTTAACAGCGCCTAAACTTAACCCTTCTAACCTTAACCAACTCCGAAACAATGCCTAACCTTAACCTTAACCTTAACCATGCCTAACCTTAACCATAGAAAGAATATTGCCATTCTCTAACACAAACTCTAACCTTAACCAGCTCCTTAACAGCGCCTAAACTTAACCGTTCTAACCTTAACCAACTCCGAAACAATGCCTAACCTTAACCTTAACCTTAACCATGCCTAACCTTAACCGGCGAAAGAATACACGTTAAAAAAAAAATCACGTTAAAAAAAAAAGATTTGATGGGATTCGAACTCACCAACAACGGACCGCTGGATCGCAGGACCGCTGCTCTGCCAGGTGAGCTGAAGCGCCGAATGAAAGTCATGGCGTATTTGGACGGTTACGTAATTCCGCAAGCTCTGCCGCTCGGCTCCGCGGAGCGTGCCGCGCGGCAGAGAAAGTTGCGCGTCACGTGCCTGTCGGGGCCAATCAGGCCTACCCCGGAAGTAACTTACTGTTGCGGATAAGCTATAAGCGGACCGGCCGGAAACAGCAATGATGTAACCACTGCACCTCCCTATAGAGAAGACTGCTGACACCTGATGTAACCACTACACCTCCCTATAGAGAAGACTGCTGACACCTGATGTAACCACTGCACCTCCCTATAGAGAAGACTGCTGACACCTGATGTAACCACTACACCTCCCTATAGAGAAGACTGCTGACACCTGATGTAACCACTGCACCTCCCTATAGAGAAGACTGCTGACACCTGATGTAACCACTGCACCTCCCTATAGAGAAGACTGCTGACACCTGATGTAACCACTGCACCTCCCTATAGAGAAGACTGCTGACACCTGGTGTAACCACTACACCTCCCTATAGAGAAGACTGCTGACACCTGGTGTAACCACTGCACCTCCCTATAGAGAAGACTGCTGACACCTGATGTAACCACCGCACCTCCCTATAGAGAAGACTGCTGACACCTGATGTAACCACT
>NC_140178.1:116788282-116808282 GCF_963971535.1 Notolepis coatsorum | reverse complement strand
GTGGACCTCGCGGGCGCTCCAGAGTGACGTCAGACTACACCTCCCTATACGGGTGGACCTCGCGGGCGCTCCAGAGTGACATCAGACTACACCTCCCTATACGGGTGGACCTCGCGGGCGCTCCAGAGTGACGTCAGACTACACCTCCCTATACGGGTGGACCTCGCGGGCGCTCCAGAGTGACGTCAGACTACACCTCCCTATAGGGGTGGACCTCGCGGGCGCTCCAGTGACGTCAGACTACACCTCCCTATACGGGTGGACCTCGCGGGCGCTCCAGAGTGACGTCAGACTACACCTCCCTATAGGGGTGGACCTCGCGGGCGCTCCAGAGTGACGTCAGACTACACCTCCCTATAGGGGTGGACCTCGCGGGCACTCCAGAGTGACGTCAGACTACACCTCCCTATACGGGTGGACCTCGCGGGCGCTCCACAGTGACGTCAGACTACACCTCCCTATAGGGGTGGACCTCGCGGGCGCTCCAGAGTGACGTCAGACTACACCTCCCTATAGGGGTGGACCTCGCGGGCGCTCCAGAGTGACGTCAGACTACACCTCCCTATAGGGGTGGACCTCGCGGGCGCTCCAGAGTGACGTCAGACTACACCTCCCTATACGGGTGGACCTCGCGGGCGCTCCAGAGTGACGTCAGACTACACCTCCCTATAGGGGTGGACCTCGCGGGCGGTCCAGAGTGACGTCAGACTACACCTCCCTATAGGGGTGGACCTCGCGGGCGCTCCAGAGTGACGTCAGACTACACCTCCCTATAGGGGTGGACCTCGCGGGCGGTCCAGAGTGACGTCAGACTACACCTCCCTATAGGGGTGGACCTCGCGGGCGCTCCAGAGTGACGTCAGACTACACCTCCCTATACGGGTGGACCTCGCGGGCGCTCCAGAGTGACATCAGACTACACCTCCCTATACGGGTGGACCTCGCGGGCGCTCCAGAGTGACGTCAGACTACACCTCCCTATACGGGTGGACCTCGCGGGCGCTCCAGAGTGACGTCAGACTACACCTCCCTATACGGGTGGACCTCGCGGGCGCTCCAGAGTGACGTCAGACTACACCTCCCTATACGGGTGGACCTCGCGGGCGCTCCAGAGTGACGTCAGACTACACCTCCCTATAGGGGTGGACCTCGCGGGCGCTCCAGAGTGACGTCAGACTACACCTCCCTATACGGGTGGACCTCGCGGGCGCTCCAGAGTGACGTCAGACTACACCTCCCTATAGGGGTGGACCTCGCGGGCGGTCCAGAGTGACGTCAGACTACACCTCCCTATAGGGGTGGACCTCGCGGGCGCTCCAGAGTGACGTCAGACTACACCTCCCTATAGGGGTGGACCTCGCGGGCGCTCCAGAGTGACGTCAGACTACACCTCCCTATAGGGGTGGACCTCGCGGGCGCTCCAGAGTGACGTCAGACTACACCTCCCTATACGGGTGGACCTCGCGGGCGCTCCAGAGTGACATCAGACTACACCTCCCTATACGGGTGGACCTCGCGGGCGGTCCAGAGTGACGTCAGACTACACCTCCCTATACGGGTGGACCTCGCGGGCGCTCCAGAGTGACGTCAGACTACACCTCCCTATAGGGGTGGACCTCGCGGGCGCTCCAGAGTGACGTCAGACTACACCTCCCTATACGGGTGGACCTCGCGGGCGCTCCAGAGTGACGTCAGACTACACCTCCCTATAGGGGTGGACCTCGCGGGCGCTCCAGAGTGACGTCAGACTACACCTCCCTATAGGGGTGGACCTCGCGGGCGCTCCAGAGTGACGTCAGACTACACCTCCCTATAGGGGTGGACCTCGCGGGCGCTCCAGAGTGACGTCAGACTACACCTCCCTATAGGGGTGGACCTCGCGGGCGCTCCAGAGTGACGTCAGACTACACCTCCCTATACGGGTGGACCTCGCGGGCGCTCCAGAGTGACATCAGACTACACCTCCCTATACGGGTGGACCTCGCGGGCGGTCCAGAGTGACGTCAGACTACACCTCCCTATACGGGTGGACCTCGCGGGCGCTCCAGAGTGACGTCAGACTACACCTCCCTATAGGGGTGGACCTCGCGGGCGCTCCAGAGTGACGTCAGACTACACCTCCCTATACGGGTGGACCTCGCGGGCGCTCCAGAGTGACGTCAGACTACACCTCCCTATAGGGGTGGACCTCGCGGGCGCTCCAGAGTGACGTCAGACTACACCTCCCTATAGGGGTGGACCTCGCGGGCGCTCCAGAGTGACGTCAGACTACACCTCCCTATAGGGGTGGACCTCGCGGGCGCTCCAGAGTGACGTCAGACTACACCTCCCTATAGGGGTGGACCTCGCGGGCGCTCCAGAGTGACGTCAGACTACACCTCCCTATAGGGGTGGACCTCGCGGGCGCTCCAGAGTGACGTCAGACTACACCTCCCTATACGGGTGGACCTCGCGGGCGCTCCAGAGTGACGTCAGACTACACCTCCCTATAGGGGTGGACCTCGCGGGCGCTCCAGAGTGACGTCAGACTACACCTCCCTATAGGGGTGGACCTCGCGGGCGCTCCAGAGTGACGTCAGACTACACCTCCCTATAGGGGTGGACCTCGCGGGCGCTCCAGAGTGACGTCAGACTACACCTCCCTATACGGGTGGACCTCGCGGGCGCTCCAGAGTGACGTCAGACTACACCTCCCTATACGGGTGGACCTCGCGGGCGCTCCAGAGTGACATCAGACTACACCTCCCTATACGGGTGGACCTCGCGGGCGCTCCAGAGTGACGTCAGACTACACCTCCCTATAGGGGTGGACCTCGCGGGCGCTCCAGAGTGACGTCAGACTACACCTCCCTATAGGGGTGGACCTCGCGGGCGCTCCAGTGACGTCAGACTACACCTCCCTATACGGGTGGACCTCGCGGGCGCTCCAGAGTGACGTCAGACTACACCTCCCTATACGGGTGGACCTCGCGGGCGCTCCAGAGTGACGTCAGACTACACCTCCCTATAGGGGTGGACCTCGCGGGCGCTCCAGAGTGACGTCAGACTACACCTCCCTATACGGGTGGACCTCGCGGGCGCTCCAGAGTGACGTCAGACTACACCTCCCTATAGGGGTGGACCTCGCGGGCGGTCCAGAGTGACGTCAGACTACACCTCCCTATAGGGGTGGACCTCGCGGGCGCTCCAGAGTGACGTCAGACTACACCTCCCTATAGGGGTGGACCTCGCGGGCGCTCCAGAGTGACGTCAGACTACACCTCCCTATAGGGGTGGACCTCGCGGGCGCTCCAGAGTGACGTCAGACTACACCTCCCTATACGGGTGGACCTCGCGGGCGCTCCAGAGTGACATCAGACTACACCTCCCTATACGGGTGGACCTCGCGGGCGGTCCAGAGTGACGTCAGACTACACCTCCCTATACGGGTGGACCTCGCGGGCGCTCCAGAGTGACGTCAGACTACACCTCCCTATAGGGGTGGACCTCGCGGGCGCTCCAGAGTGACGTCAGACTACACCTCCCTATACGGGTGGACCTCGCGGGCGCTCCAGAGTGACGTCAGACTACACCTCCCTATAGGGGTGGACCTCGCGGGCGCTCCAGAGTGACGTCAGACTACACCTCCCTATAGGGGTGGACCTCGCGGGCGCTCCAGAGTGACATCAGACTACACCTCCCTATAGGGGTGGACCTCGCGGGCGCTCCAGAGTGACGTCAGACTACACCTCCCTATAGGGGTGGACCTCGCGGGCGCTCCAGAGTGACGTCAGACTACACCTCCCTATAGGGGTGGACCTCGCGGGCGCTCCAGTGACGTCAGACTACACCTCCCTATACGGGTGGACCTCGCGGGCGCTCCAGAGTGACGTCAGACTACACCTCCCTATAGGGGTGGACCTCGCGGGCGCTCCAGAGTGACGTCAGACTACACCTCCCTATACGGGTGGACCTCGCGGGCGCTCCAGAGTGATGTCAGACTACACCTCCCCATAGGGGTGGACCTCGCGGGCGCTCCAGTGACGTCAGACTACACCTCCCCATAGGGGTGGACCTCGCGGGCGCTCCAGAGTGACGTCAGACTACACCTCCCTATAGGGGTGGACCTCGCGGGCGCTCCAGAGTGACGTCAGACTACACCTCCCTATAGGGGTGGACCTCGCGGGCGCTCCAGAGTGACGTCAGACTACAACTCCCTATAGGGGTGGACCTCGCGGGCGCTCCAGAGTGACGTCAGACTACACCTCCCTATAGGGGTGGACCTCGCGGGCGCTCCAGAGTGACGTCAGACTACACCTCCCTATAGGGGTGGACCTCGCGGGCGCTCCAGAGTGACGTCAGACTACACCTCCCTATAGGGGTGGACCTCGCGGGCGCTCCAGAGTGACGTCAGACTACACCTCCCTATAGGGGTGGACCTCGCGGGCGCTCCAGAGTGACGTCAGACTACACCTCCCTATACGGGTGGACCTCGCGGGCGCTCCACAGTGACGTCAGACTACACCTCCCTATAGGGGTGGACCTCGCGGGCGCTCCAGAGTGACGTCAGACTACACCTCCCTATAGGGGTGGACCTCGCGGGCGGTCCAGAGTGACGTCAGACTACACCTCCCTATAGGGGTGGACCTCGCGGGCGGTCCAGAGTGACGTCAGACTACACCTCCCTATAGGGGTGGACCTCGCGGGCGGTCCAGAGTGACGTCAGACTACACCTCCCTATAGGGGTGGACCTCGCGGGCGCTCCAGAGTGACGTCAGACTACACCTCCCTATAGGGGTGGACCTCGCGGGCGCTCCAGAGTGACGTCAGACTACACCTCCCTATACGGGTGGACCTCGCGGGCGCTCCAGAGTGACATCAGACTACACCTCCCTATACGGGTGGACCTCGCGGGCGGTCCAGAGTGACGTCAGACTACACCTCCCTATACGGGTGGACCTCGCGGGCGCTCCAGAGTGACGTCAGACTACACCTCCCTATAGGGGTGGACCTCGCGGGCGCTCCAGAGTGACGTCAGACTACACCTCCCTATACGGGTGGACCTCGCGGGCGCTCCACAGTGACGTCAGACTACACCTCCCTATAGGGGTGGACCTCGCGGGCGCTCCAGAGTGACGTCAGACTACACCTCCCTATAGGGGTGGACCTCTCGGGCGCTCCAGAGTGACGTCAGACTACACCTCCCTATAGGGGTGGACCTCGCGGGCGCTCCAGAGTGACGTCAGACTACACCTCCCTATAGGGGTGGACCTCGCGGGCGCTCCAGAGTGACGTCAGACTACACCTCCCTATAGGGGTGGACCTCGCGGGCGCTCCAGTGACGTCAGACTACACCTCCCTATACGGGTGGACCTCGCGGGCGCTCCAGAGTGACGTCAGACTACACCTCCCTATAGGGGTGGACCTCGCGGGCGCTCCAGAGTGACGTCAGACTACACCTCCCTATACGGGTGGACCTCGCGGGCGCTCCAGAGTGATGTCAGACTACACCTCCCCATAGGGGTGGACCTCGCGGGCGCTCCAGTGACGTCAGACTACACCTCCCCATAGGGGTGGACCTCGCGGGCGCTCCAGAGTGACGTCAGACTACACCTCCCTATAGGGGTGGACCTCGCGGGCGCTCCAGAGTGACGTCAGACTACACCTCCCTATAGGGGTGGACCTCGCGGGCGCTCCAGAGTGACGTCAGACTACAACTCCCTATAGGGGTGGACCTCGCGGGCGCTCCAGAGTGACGTCAGACTACACCTCCCTATAGGGGTGGACCTCGCGGGCGCTCCAGAGTGACGTCAGACTACACCTCCCTATAGGGGTGGACCTCGCGGGCGCTCCAGAGTGACGTCAGACTACACCTCCCTATACGGGTGGACCTCGCGGGCGCTCCACAGTGACGTCAGACTACACCTCCCTATAGGGGTGGACCTCGCGGGCGCTCCAGAGTGACGTCAGACTACACCTCCCTATAGGGGTGGACCTCGCGGGCGGTCCAGAGTGACGTCAGACTACACCTCCCTATAGGGGTGGACCTCGCGGGCGCTCCAGAGTGACGTCAGACTACACCTCCCTATAGGGGTGGACCTCGCGGGCGCTCCAGAGTGACGTGAGACTACACCTCCCTATAGGGGTGGACCTCGCGGGCGGTCCAGAGTGACGTCAGACTACACCTCCCTATAGGGGTGGACCTCGCGGGCGCTCCAGAGTGACGTCAGACTACACCTCCCTATAGGGGTGGACCTCGCGGGCGCTCCAGAGTGACGTCAGACTACACCTCCCTATAGGGGTGGACCTCGCGGGCGCTCCAGAGTGACGTCAGACTACACCTCCCTATAGGGGTGGACCTCGCGGGCGCTCCAGAGTGACGTCAGACTACACCTCCCTATAGGGGTGGACCTCGCGGGCGCTCCAGAGTGACATCAGACTACACCTCCCTATAGGGGTGGACCTCGCGGGCGCTCCAGAGTGACGTCAGACTACACCTCCCTATAGGGGTGGACCTCGCGGGCGCTCCAGAGTGACGTCAGACTACACCTCCCTATAGGGGTGGACCTCGCGGGCGCTCCAGAGTGACGTCAGACTACACCTCCCTATAGGGGTGGACCTCGCGGGCGCTCCAGAGTGACGTCAGACTACACCTCCCTATAGGGGTGGACCTCGCGGGCGCTCCAGAGTGACGTCAGACTACACCTCCCTATAGGGGTGGACCTCGCGGGCGCTCCAGAGTGACGTCAGACTACACCTCCCTATAGGGGTGGACCTCGCGGGCGCTCCAGAGTGACGTCAGACTACACCTCCCTATAGGGGTGGACCTCGCGGGCGCTCCAGAGTGACGTCAGACTACACCTCCCTATACGGGTGGACCTCGCGGGCGCTCCAGAGTGACGTCAGACTACACCTCCCTATAGGGGTGGACCTCGCGGGCGCTCCAGAGTGACGTCAGACTACACCTCCCTATAGGGGTGGACCTCGCGGGCGCTCCAGAGTGACGTCAGACTACACCTCCCTATAGGGGTGGACCTCGCGGGCGCTCCAGAGTGACGTCAGACTACACCTCCCTATAGGGGTGGACCTCGCGGGCGCTCCAGAGTGACATCAGACTACACCTCCCTATAGGGGTGGACCTCGCGGGCGCTCCAGAGTGACGTCAGACTACACCTCCCTATAGGGGTGGACCTCGCGGGCGCTCCAGAGTGACGTCAGACTACACCTCCATATGCCGGATGTGCCGTTGAATCGCAGCAGCGTTGACGTCACCGCGACCGCACGACCCCCCGTATGAACACAAACACATGACGGAAGACTGCTAAGACCGGAGAACTGATGAACGTCATCCAGGCTTAAATAAAATCAATATTGTGAACATTTATCCATGCCGGCAATTATGAGTCATCTAGGAGGGCTAGCGTGGCCTTCGCTCTGTACGCCGACGCCACCGTTTGTTTTGTCAGCAGACAATTACCTGCTCGCCGCCGCGGGCTGACGGATTACGCTCCGTTTGAAAAGTGCCCTCGTCGTTACGTATCCCACAGGTACACGGGTACACGCAGATGGAACGCTACCGGTATCAATCAAATGGAGCGTTATCGGTATCAATCAAATGGAGCGTTTTCGGTATCAATCAAATGGAGCGTTATCGGTATCAATCAAATGGAGCGTTATCGGTATCAATCAAATGGAGCGTTATCGGTATCAATCAAATGGAGCGTTATCGGTATCAATCAAATGGAGCGTTTTCGGTATCAATCAAATGGAGCGTTTTCGGTATCAATCAAATGGAGCGTTTTCGGTATCAATCAAATGGAGCGTTATCGGTATCAATCAAATGGAGCGTTTTCGGTATCAATCAAATGGAGCGTTTTCGGTATCAATCAAATGGAGCGTTATCGGTATCAATCAAATGGAGCGCTAACTGAATAGAATAGAAATAGAAATTAAATACCTCATTCATCCCGAGGGAAATTCGGCACAGTTACAAATGAACAGTAAACAACAGTAAACATGTAGGTAGACAAAAACAAAAAGTCACAAATAGGAATAGAAATAAGCCTAAGAATAAAATATGGTCTGGGATATACAGTTCCTATGTCCCTATGTTAAATGTAAAATGACTAAATGTAAGTGTAGGTGGAAGAAAACAAGAAAGCATCCCGGTATAGACTTTACGTTCCGCCCCGCGGGACCAGACGGATGCAGAACACCAGGGAGTATATCGGTGGTAATTATCCAACACAACACCGCGGGCATGAACGGCTAACGCATGCCAATGTACACACAGCCGCCTCTCCGCTCCACGCCGAGGCTAACTCCCTTTTATCCAGAAATACATTTCGTGAGATAAACAAGGTGAGAATTCCCACTTGAGAGATAAGCATCAAATCCTGGAGAACGGCCCATGTTTTCTAATGTGATTGAACAAGGTCGACAAAAGATATGGCAAAAAAAAGGGAAAGGAGAGAGAGAGAGAGAGAGAGAGAGAGAGAGAGAGAGAGAGAGAGAGAGAGAGAGAGAGACGTGTAAAAGGAGAAGAAATAGGAGAAAGAGACCGCTGTATAGGACAGGGAGCGATAAAGAAGGAGAAAGAGGAGAGCAGGGAGCTGAAAGAGACACACAGAGAGAAATGGGAATATGATAAACTGGATGGATGTCAGTGTGCCCCCCCCCCCCCCGGCCCCCGGGCCCGTGAACCAATTGGCATCATTTGTTGGTCACAGACACGAGATGTGATTCTGTTTCACCCCGACCGTCTGTAGAGCTAACGACGACCGGGCGTACCCCCCTCTGCCACCAGCCGCCTGGAGACTGATATCTGCCCCCGCCACCAACGAACTTCAGGCTCCTCCATCCACCGCTCTGCCACACAGGCGCACGGTGCCAAGAGCAAGGCCGGGCAGAACGGCACTGACACAACCGTGACCCAGGGTTGGGGGTTTGATTCTCACCGGGGGTAAATAATATGTACGCTCACGGTACGGTAAGGCCGTCCACCAAATTATATATGTTATATATACCATATATAAGTTGTACTGTATTATATATACCATATATAAGTTATACTGTGTTATATATACCATATATAAGTTATACTGTTATATATACCATATATAAGTTATACTGTTATATATACCATATATAAGTTATACTGTATTATATACCATATATAAGTTGTACTGTATTATATATACCATATATAAGTTGTACTGTATTATATATACCATATATAAGTTATACTGTATTATATATACCATATATAAGTTATACTGTTATATATACCATATATAAGTTATACTGTATTATATATACCATATATAAGTTGTACTGTATTATATATACCATATATAAGTTATACTGTATTATATATACCATATATAAGTTGTACTGTATTATATATACCATATATACGTTATACTGTATTATATATACCATATATAAGTTATACTGTTATATATACCATATATAAGTTATACTGTGTTATATATACCATATATAAGTTGTACTGTATTATATATACCATGTATAAGTTATACTGTATTATATATACCATATATAAGTTATACTGTTATATATACCATATATAAGTTATACTGTGTTATATATACCATATATAAGTTATACTGTATTATATATACCATATATACGTTATACTGTATTATATATACCATATATAAGTTGTACTGTATTATATATACCATATATAAGTTATACTGTATTATATATACCATATATAAGTTATACTGTATGTTATATATATCATATATAAGTTATACTGTGTTATATATACCATATATAAGTTATACTGTTATATATACCATATATAAGTTATACTGTTATATATACCATATATAAGTTATACTGTTATATATACCATATATAAGTTATACTGTGTTATATATACCATATATAAGTTATACTGTTATATATACCATATATAAGTTATACTGTGTTATATATACCATATATAAGTTGTACTGTTATATATACCATATATAAGTTATACTGTTATATATACCATACATAAGTTATACTGTTATATATACCATACATAAGTTATACTGTATGTTATATATATCATATATAAGTTATACTGTATGTTATATATACCATATATAAGTTATACTGTTATATATACCACATATAAGTTATACTGTATTATATATACCATATATAAGTTATACTGTATGTTATATATACCATATATAAGTTATACTGTGTTATATATACCATATATAAGTTATACTGTGTTATATATATATACCATATATAAGTTATACTGTATTATATATACCATATATAAGTTATACTGTATGTTATATATACCATACCATAAGTTATACTGTGTTATATATACCATATAAGTTATACTGTGTTATATATATATACCATATATAAGTTATACTGTATTATATATACCATATATAAGTTATACTGTATGTTATATATACCATATATAAGTTATACTGTATGTTATATATACCATATATAAGTTATACTGTGTTATATATATACCATATATAAGTTATACTGTATGTTATATATACCATATATAAGTTATACTGTGTTATATATACCATATATAAGTTATACTGTACGTTATATATACCATATATAAGTTATACTGTGTTATGTATACCATATATAAGTTATACTGTGTTATATATACCATATATAAGTTATACTGTGTTATATATACCATATATAAGTTATACTGTGTTATATATACCATATATAAGTTATAATGTGTTATATATACCATATATAAGTTATATTGTGTTATATATACCATATATAAGTTATAATGTGTTATATATACCATATATAAGTTATACTGTGTTATATATACCATATATAAGTTATACTGTGTTATATATACCATATATAAGTTAGAATGTGTTATATATACCATATATAAGTTATACTGTGTTATATATACCATATATAAGTTATACTGTATGTTATATATACCATATATAAGTTATACTGTGTTATATATACCATATATAAGTTATACTGTGTTATATATACCATACCATATATAAGTTATACTGTGTTATATATACCATATATATGTTATACTGTATGTTATATACCATATATAAGTTATAATGTATGTTATATATACCATATATAAGTTATAATGTGTTATATATACCATATATAAGTTATACTGTGTTATATATATCATATATAAGTTATACTGTGTTATATATACCATATATATGTTATACTGTATGTTATATACCATATATAAGTTATACTGTATGTTATATATACCATATATAAGTTATACTGTGTTATATATATACCATATATAAGTTATACTGTATGTTATATATACCATATATAAGTTATACTGTGTTATATATACCATATATAAGTTGCACTGTATGTTATATATACCATATATAAGTTATACTGTGTTATATATACCATATATAAGTTATACTGTGTTATATATACCATATATAAGTTATACTGTATGTTATATATACCATATATAAGTTATACTGTGTTATATATACCATATATAAGTTATACTGTATTATATATACCATGTATAAGTTATACTGTATGTTATATATACCATATATAAGTTATACTGTATGTTATATATACCATATATAAGTTATACTGTGTTATATATACCATATATAAGTTATACTGTATTATATATACCATATATAAGTTATACTGTGTTATATATACCATATATAAGTTATACTGTATTATATATACCATATATAAGTTGTACTGTTATATATACCATATATAAGTTATACTGTAGTATATACCATATATAAGTTATACTGTATTATATACCATATATAAGTTATACTGTATTATATATACCATATATAAGTTGTACTGTATTATATATACCATATATAAGTTATACTGTTATATATACCATATATAAGTTGTACTGTATTATATATACCATATATAAGTTATACTGTTATATATACCATATATAAGTTATACTGTGTTATATATACCATATATAAGTTATACTGTTATATATACCATATATAAGTTATACTGTGTTATATATACCATATATAAGTTATACTGTTATATATACCATATATAAGTTATACTGTTATATATACCATACATAAGTTATACTGTTATATATACCATACATAAGTTATACTGTATGTTATATATATCATATATAAGTTATACTGTATGTTATATATACCATATATAAGTTATACTGTTATATATACCACATATAAGTTATACTGTATTATATATACCATATATAAGTTATACTGTATGTTATATATACCATATATAAGTTATACTGTGTTATATATACCATATATAAGTTATACTGTGGTATATATATACCATATATAAGTTATACTGTATTATATATACCATATATAAGTTATACTGTATGTTATATATGCCATACCATAAGTTATACTGTGTTATATATACCATATAAGTTATACTGTGTTATATATATACCATATATAAGTTATACTGTATTATATATACCATATATAAGTTATACTGTATGTTATATATACCATATATAAGTTATACTGTGTTATATATACCATATATAAGTTATACTGTGGTATATATATACCATATATAAGTTATACTGTATTATATATACCATATATAAGTTATACTGTATGTTATATATACCATATATAAGTTATACTGTATGTTATATATACCATATATAAGTTATACTGTGTTATATATATACCATATATAAGTTATACTGTATGTTATATATACCATATATAAGTTATACTGTGTTATATATACCATATATAAGTTATACTGTATGTTATATATACCATATATAAGTTATACTGTGTTATATATACCATATATAAGTTATAATGTGTTATATATACCATATATAAGTTATACTGTACGTTATATATACCATATATAAGTTATACTGTGTTATATATACCATATATAAGTTATACTGTGTTATATATACCATATATAAGTTATACTGTGTTATATATACCATATATAAGTTATACTGTGTTATATATACCATATATAAGTTATAATGTGTTATATATACCATATATAAGTTATATTGTGTTATATATACCATATATAAGTTATAATGTGTTATATATACCATATATAAGTTATACTGTGTTATATATACCATATATAAGTTATACTGTGTTATATATACCATATATAAGTTAGAATGTGTTATATATACCATATATAAGTTATACTGTGTTATATATACCATATATAAGTTATACTGTATGTTATATATACCATATATAAGTTATACTGTGTTATATATACCATATATAAGTTATACTGTGTTATATATACCATACCATATATAAGTTATACTGTGTTATATATACCATATATATGTTATACTGTATGTTATATACCATATATAAGTTATAATGTATGTTATATATACCATATATAAGTTATACTGTGTTATATATACCATATATAAGTTATACTGTGTTATATATATCATATATAAGTTATACTGTGTTATATATACCATATATATGTTATACTGTATGTTATATACCATATATAAGTTATACTGTATGTTATATATACCATATATAAGTTATACTGTGTTATATATATACCATATATAAGTTATACTGTATGTTATATATACCATATATAAGTTATACTGTGTTATATATACCATATATAAGTTGCACTGTATGTTATATATACCATATATAAGTTATACTGTGTTATATATACCATATATAAGTTATACTGTGTTATATATACCATATATAAGTTATACTGTATGTTATATATACCATATATAAGTTATACTGTGTTATATATACCATATATAAGTTATACTGTATGTTATATATACCATATATAAGTTATACTGTGTTATATATACCATATATAAGTTATACTGTATGTTATATATACCATATATAAGTTATATTGTATGTTATATATACCATATATAAGTTATACTGTGTTATATATAACATATATAAGTTATACTGAATGTTATATATACCATATATAAGTTATACTGTGTTATATATATACCATATATAAGTTATACTGTATGTTATATATACCATATATAAGTTATACTGTGTTATATATACCATATATAAGTTATACTGTGTTATATATACCATATATAAGTTATACTGTGGTATATATACCATATATAAGTTATACTGTATGGTATATATACCATATATAAGTTATACTGTGTTATATATACCATATATAAGTTATACTGTGTTATATATACCATATATAAGTTATACTGTGGTATATATACCATATATAAGTTATACTGTGTTATATATACCATATATAAGTTATACTGTGGTATATATACCATATATAAGTTATACTGTATGGTATATATACCATATATAAGTTATACTGTGTTATATATACCATATATACGTTATACTGTATGTTATATATATACCATATATAAGTTATACTGTGTTATATATACCATATATAAGTTATACTGTGTTATATATACCATATATAAGTTATACGGTGTTATATATACCATACCATATATAAGTTATACTGTGTTATATATACTATATATACGTTATAATGTATGTTATATACCATATATAAGTTATACTGTATTATATATACCATATATAAGTTATACTGTATGTTATATATACCATATATAAGTTGTACTGTATGTTATATATACCATATATACATTATACTATATGTTGTATATACCATATATAAGTTATACTGTGTTATATATACCATATATAAGTTATACTGTATGTTATATATACCATATATAAGTTATACTGTGTTATATATACCATATATAAGTTATACTGTATGTTATATATACCATATATAAGTTATACTGTGTTATATATACCATATATAAGTTCTGTTTCGTTAAGGGGCTCTGCTTGGCATCACCTACTGCACTCCCTCGCGTACGTGCACGCGTACTGAATAACATTCCACAAATATACCTTTAATACCAGTATTAGTCTGACCACACCCCTCATCAGCTTACCTTCATAAGCAGGTGTGTGGTCACCTGCTATCCTCCTTCTCGCTTTCACCACAAGGAAGTGCCTCGGTAGTACCCCACTTGACGTGTTGTTAGTTGAAAAGAGTTGTGACTGGTTTACATTGTGCTTAATCTTTTCTTCTCTCACTTTGTTGTATAAGAAAAGGTTTTGGGTCATAATGTATTCCGCGGAGAGTAGACCCGCTAGACCTACTCTTCACCACCGGTTCTCCATTCCCGCCTCCGTCGTGCGCTTCAGTGCTGGGCTGTTGCCACTCTCGTGGTTGCCGACCCAGCCCGGGAGACTGCCGGTGGATAGTTTTCCTCACCGACGAGCCGAGGGTTCGGTGCCGTCACTCCGGCGATGGCCTGATCTCGACTCTGGTTCCTCTGGTTCTGGGGAATCGCCCGTTGATGAACGGGGGATTGTTTTGGAGCCGGAGGATTTGCGACGCAAACTTTTCACGTCTGCTCGCTCGCGTCGCAAGATGGTGGCGTGCAGACGCGAACGGCCTGGGTTTGGGGAGCTGCTGGAGACCAGCGAGGATGCGTCCGACTCTGGATTTCTGATGGAAACTGAGGACTTCATGGAAGAGGCGGACGGATTCTTGTATGATGGTCCCGTGGAGGAGAGTATCCCTCCTCCGGAGACCCCGGAGGGGGGAGAAATGGCTCCATGGGGCGCCTTGTTCGAGGATGTCGAGGAACCACCTTGGCCTCATCAGCAGGATGCCCTACTGTCGGCCGCATCGGATTGTGGCTCCTTGACCAGTCGCAGCCTGCTGTATGCGAGGGATGCGGGGTCGGTGGAGGAAGGTTCGCAGGGGGAACTGCGGGCCTTGTTTCCCGAGCTCATGGCGGTAGCCGCAACCGCAAACGGTGTGCCGCTGCCGCTGCCATTGCCTGCACCTGTCCCTGATGACCTCATAGGCCATCCCTGGCAGCGTCCCCCAGTGAGAGGGGTGGACGTTGTCTACCCATTTTTCCCATCGATGGGGGCCTATGTTCGTCGGGGTCAGGCGGTGTCCAACATCATGGGACTAACTCCCGCCTACGTACCAGTTACGCGGGTGTCGGGGTTAGTCAAAGGTATGGGGGAGGGCGGCCTCGGCTTGACAATCCGATGGCCGCGCTCCTCTGTCCGGATATGGTGTGGGAACCCCTATGCAAGCCGGTCCTCCAGGGGAAGTCGGCTAGGCGATTGGCTTATTGGGGTGACCAGTCATTCATCGCTGGTACACAATCGCTGGCTGCGGCGTCTAACATCGCCCACCTGGCTAGATTTGTATCGGGGATAATGACGGGCGGCACGGATCTGAACGAGGTAAAATGCGATCAGATCACCCAGGCTGCGGGAGCTGTCCTGCACCTTTCCCAGGTGCTGGCCATAGCCATGGGGAAAGTGCGCGCCCTGGCCACCCTGGGCCAGCGTCACCTTTGGCTGGAGCAGGCCCGTGTGCCAGAGAAGAAGAGAGCCCCTTTTCTGACGGCCACCCTCTCCGACGCTGGCCTGTTCGGGAAGGCCCTGCAATTGATGACCTCAACATGCAGAGAGATGGCAGAGGAGAGATCCATCCTCCAACCCCATTTTCCGCCTCCCGTCCTTGCCGGTGGGGGCAGAAGGCTTCCGCGACGTCGAGCTGTCTCCGTCGCCGCTACCACTGCCTCCGCCGCCGCTGCTGGCCCTGCCAAGAGGGCCAGGGGACGAAACGGCGCTTCGGCCACCGCCGGCCCATCCCAGACCGGAGGAGACGGTAGGGAACGTCGTGTCCAGCAGACTGTAACCTACCGTCCCTCCGGGGCTCCCTGGGGTGGCAAGACTCGAGCGGCGCGAGGTGGCAGACGCCGTTAGGAGTGACTTTTTCCCCTCTGTATCCCCTCTCCTACACCCTTCCCGGCCCCTCTATGATTTTGTGCCTTAAACTTTATTATTTAATAAAAAAAGTTCCCCGACATAAGGGGGACTGTGTTTTGGCCGAACAAACTGTGTGTTTCTTCAAACAAATCATATGGTGGGGTTGTGTATATATGGATCTACCCTGTTTACGTTGGGGGGTGAGTTGTGTTGTGTTACGAGGTTAAGCAAGGTCTGCAACTTACACTCGGTAATAGGTTCTATTTAGCTTGATGCTCCACATGCAATTAGAACTGGTGTTATTCCATTGCTTTAACTAAGTATATGTGTTTCACAATGATGTGTTGTTTAGTTGCAGTAATGCTCGTACGCACACTTTTTCACGGCCTAGCCGTTACTCTCGTTCGGCGTTTTTCCTATGTATGACATAGGCAACGGGTATAGGATTCACGCACAGGCGACTTATGTTTTGTTGTAAAACCTTTTACACTTTTTGTGGGTAGCAGGCATTGTATTAGCTTATGCTATGCATTGCTTTCTACCGGAGGTTTTTCAAGATGGCTACGGTTGTGTTTTCTGTGTGTAGGGATAAAGGGTGTGTTTTCGGGAGGGGGTGTCGAATAAACCCCTCCTTTCCCACTTGATTGGTTTAGGGGATTTTTTATCGTTTCTGCTGAGCCAGTCAGGGCCAAGCCAGTGCTTGACAGGGGGGGGGGGGGGGGGGGGGTATTCTACCGACTCCTGTTATGACAGGATCCGGTGGGTTTTTCCCCGCCCGTTGTAGCGTTGTTGCTATGGCGACGCCTTCCATGAGCTGGTGTCTTAAAGATGTCGAGGTTGGGCGCAGGGCTTACGGGCCTGCTGCGCCCGGTTTATGTGTCAAACTTGAGTCTATTGGTCACGTGTCTCACAGTTTACATATCTTTTTTCTTGACCGTAGTCTCATGTGGGAAGGTGTTTCTGGGAGGGTCTGGTCTTACACTCTGATTAAAAGGAGTGACTGGATTAAAATCATGTGATAAACAGGGTTTTTACTCCCAGCTGTGCAGTTGGGTCATACGGGTGATGCCTTTTCTTTATTTTTATAAAGAGTTGAATGTGTCTTGATGGATTGGAAATGAGGGTCCCTGATGGAAACAAGACTAACGTCTTTCTCAGGTCTGCCTCCCCTTATCCTATTGTGTGTATTCCTGTACTGCAGTCTGTTGGGTAAATTTTTTCATTCATTCATTCATGGAGTTGATTGCATCTCGCCCCTCTTGTCGTTTCCCTGGGCGTCTTGGGGATTCAATATGGTGGTCTAAACGGCCTATTGTTGATGTGGGTATGTCCAAACGCACACATAGTGCTGGCTCAGGATGTGCTTTTGGGCCATTGGCTGACTAGCGTGCCTTGTTTGCTTGGGTGAAACAGCGTTTTTATGGAGCATTTGGGATGGGGGTTTTTCCTCTTCCGACATCCTGTGTGTTGTCGATGGGTTCCCGTTCATGTCAGGGGATGATGACGGAATGGGTCTGGGCATATGGGGAAGGGTCTCACGCCCTAGGGGTGGGCCGCCGGACGCGGTTCAAACCGACACGTCTGGGTGGCGCCTTCTTTTTTTTTTGTGTTGGGATCAAACGCGCATATCTGCCCCTTCTCCTGGGGTTGGCAGGTCGGCGTGATTAGGGCACGGGACTGGTTCTGGTCGCGCTGGTCCAGATCAGTTGCACCCGTTGTCCGCTGGGGATGCAGATCTGCTGTTCTGGTACCCTGAGGGACTTGGGGTTTTTTCAGGGGGGAAAATGCTAGGTCGATCCGGGTGTCACAGGGTTGAGCGTTATGGGACCCTTGTTGGGTGCGTTGTATTCTGCACTGTCGTAATGGCTTACGGCCGTGCTGACCTGTACGCGCCCGATCTCGTCGGATCTCAGCCGCTGTACGGGTTGGTCTTGGTTGGTACTTGGTTGGGTGACCTCCTGGGAATACCGAGTGCGGGGCGCTGGGGCTGGTCTTCCATTTTTATGCTCTTCTCTTGCGTTTTGGCGCTGAGGGGCCTGTTGGGTGGGTTAACCTCCTCGGGGGACCCTGTGCTCCCCGTATCACCGGGCCCGGTCCGGGGTGATGCTCGTTGACCCGTAGGCCCGGGATAGTCCTGTTGGGAACCGGAAAGCGGGCTGCGGCGGTGCCGCAGATGTGTTTTGGGGTTTCTTTCCTGTGGGGTTATGGGACCAACCGTTGCATGGGGTGATGCCTGGGTGGTTGGTTCTCTGGTGTGTTGCTGCAGTGTCAACTCCCGGTTCTCCGGTTGAGGGTGCCCCTGCACGTTCATGACGTCTGCCGATCGTATGGGTTTTTTCTGTGGGCAGCTGTCAGGGGCCGAGTGGTCTATGGATCCCACTTCTGACGTGCTGTTTAAAAGCTTGGTTATGCGACAACGCCAGCATACGCCCCTTCCG
The DNA here is from genome assembly GCF_963971535.1 of Notolepis coatsorum. Lineage (NCBI taxonomy): Eukaryota > Metazoa > Chordata > Actinopteri > Aulopiformes > Paralepididae > Notolepis > Notolepis coatsorum. The sequence continues at coordinate 116,788,970 of NC_140178.1, read as the reverse complement.
CCGGGGCGGCTGTTTCCAGCTGTCCTTTCTGGCGCCTGCCTCGTCCGCAGTTTCCAGGCTTGGGTTGACAGCCTGTTGCCTGGGGTCTTGATGCTGGCATCATGGCCTTCTCCGGGCCCCCATTCCAGGGAGTCCAGTCCTTTTGGTGGGTCTGGGTCTTCCTTCGCGCTCCGCTGCTACGGCCTTGCCACGGGGTTGGGTTTGCCCTTGACCCCGTGATTCTGGGGGCAGTGACGAGGTTGTTCCTACGTTCGTTCCCGGGTGGCATGCGGGTTGTGCGTGGGTGTAGTCGTGGGGTCAAGCCACGGTCTGCTCACCCTGTGCGTTGGGTTGCTTGAGTGCCTCTTCGCACGGTCGGGTCCGTCGCCCTCCAGTAAAGCCCCTAATAGGGGGGATGCCCTCCATTAGGGGGGGTCGGGGGGGCTCGGCCCTCCCTGTTCTGATGGTTGTGGGGGGCTGTCAGCGGGGTGTATTTGTCAGCCAGCGGCTCCGCTTGGCCTCCCTTGTGCAGTAGGTGATGCCAAGCAGAGCCCCTTAACGAAACAGAACGTTAGGTTATAGCTATAACCAAGTTCTGTTAGTTAGGGGTGACGCTTGGCATCAGACGGCCGCTGCAGCCCTTGACCTCACCTTGTGGTGAAAGCTTGGGAAGGAGGAGAGCAGGTGACCACACACCTGCTTATGAAGG
>NC_140178.1:116768282-116783282 GCF_963971535.1 Notolepis coatsorum | reverse complement strand
TAGAAGATGACAGAAAGGTATTTGGTAACTTGTAGAAGATGACAGAAAGGTCTTTGGTAACTTGTAGAAGATGACAGAAAGGTATTTGGTAACTTGTAGAAGATGACAGAAAGGTATTTGGTAACTTGTAGAAGATGACAGAAAGGTATTTGGTAACTTGTAGAAGATGACAGAAAGGTATTTGGTAACTTGTAGAAGATGATAGAAAGGTATTTGGTAACTTGTAGAAGATGACAGAAAGGTCTCTGGTAACTTGTAGAAGATGACAGGAAGGTATTTGGTAACTTGTAGAAGATGACAGGGAGGTATTTAGTAACTTGTAGAAGATGACAGAAAGGTCTTTGGTAACTTGTAGAAGATGACAGAAAGGTATTTAGTAACTTGTAGGAGATGACAGAAAGGTATTTGGTAACTTGTAGAAGATGACAGAAAGGTATTTGGTAACTTGTAGAAGATGACAGAAATGTCTTTGGTAACTTGTAGAAGATGACAGAAAGGTCTTTGGTAACTTGTAGAAGATGACAGAAAGGTATTTGGTAACTTGTAGAAGATGACAGAAAGGTCTTTGGTAACTTGTAGAAGATGACAGAAAGGTCTTTGGTAACTTGTAGAAGATGACAGAAAGGTCTTTGGTAACTTGTAGAAGATGACAGAAAGGTATTTGGTAACTTGTAGAAGATGACAGAAAGGTCTTTGGTAACTTGTAGAAGATGACAGAAAGGTATTTAATAACTTGTAGAAGATGACAGAAAGGTCTTTGGTAACTTGTAGAAGATGACAGGGAGGTATTTAGTAACTTGTAGAAGATGACAGAAAGGTATTTAGTAACTTGTAGAAGATGACAGAAAGGTATTTGGTAACTTGTAGAAGATGACAGAAAGGTATTTGGTAACTTGTAGAAGATGACAGAAAGGTATTTAGTAACTTGTAGAAGATGATGGAAAGGTATTTGGTAACTTGTAGAAGATGACAGAAAGGTCTTTGGTAACTTGTAGAAGATGACAGAAAGGTCTTTGGTAACTTGTAGAAGATGACAGAAAGGTATTTGGTAACTTGTAGAAGATGACAGAAAGGTCTTTGGTAACTTGTAGAAGATGACAGAAAGGTCTTTGGTAACTTGTAGGAGATGACAGGAAGGTATTTGGTAACTTGTAGAAGATGACAGAAAGGTCTTTGGTAACTTGTAGAAGATGACAGAAAGGTATTTGGTAACTTGTAGAAGATGACAGAAAGGTATTTGGTAACTTGTAGAAGATGACAGAAAGGTCTTTGGTAACTTGTAGGAGATGACAGGAAGGTATTTGGTAACTTGTAGAAGATGACAGAAAGGTATTTGGTAACTTGTAGAAGATGACAGAAAGGTATTTGGTAACTTGTAGAAGATGACAGAAAGGTATTTGGTAACTTGTAGAAGATGACAGAAAGGTATTTAGTAACTTGTAGAAGATGACAGAAAGGTATTTAGTAACTTGTAGAAGATGACAGAAAGGTATTTGGTAACTTGTAGAAGATGACAGAAAGGTCTTTGGTAACTTGTAGAAGATGACAGAAAGGCAGTCTTTGGTAACTTGTAGAAGATGACAGAAAGGTATTTGGTAACTTGTAGAAGATGACAGAAATGTCTTTGGTAACTTGTAGAAGATGACAGGAAGGTATTTGGTAACTTGTAGAAGATGACAGAAAGGTATTTGGTAACTTGTAGAAGATGACAGGAAGGTATTTGGTAACTTGTAGAAGATGACAGAAAGGTATTTGGTAACTTGTAGAAGATGACAGAAAGGTATTTAGTAACTTGTAGAAGATGACAGAAAGGTATTTAGTAACTTGTAGAAGATGACAGAAAGGTCTTTGGTAACTTGTAGAAGATGACAGCAATGTCTTTGGTAACTTGTAGAAGATGACAGAAAGGTATTTGGTAACTTGTAGAAGATGACAGAAAGGTATTTGGTAACTTGTAGAAGATGACAGAAAGGTATTTAGTAACTTGTAGAAGATGACAGAAAGGTATTTGGTAACTTGTAGAAGATGACAGAAAGGTCTCTGGTAACTTGTAGGAGATGACAGAAAGGTCTTTGGTAACTTGTAGGAGATGACAGGAAGGTATTTGGTAACTTGTAGAAGATGACAGGAAGGTATTTGGTAACTTGTAGAAGATGACAGGAAGGTATTTGGTAACTTGTAGAAGATGACAGAAATGTCTTTGGTAACTTGTAGAAGATGACAGAAAGGTATTTGGTAACTTGTAGAAGATGACAGGAAGGTATTTGGTAACTTGTAGAAGATGACAGAAAGGTATTTGGTAACTTGTAGAAGATGACAGAAAGGTATTTAGTAACTTGTAGAAGATGACAGAAAGGTATTTAGTAACTTGTAGAAGATGACAGAAAGGTCTTTGGTAACTTGTAGAAGATGACAGCAATGTCTTTGGTAACTTGTAGAAGATGACAGAAAGGTATTTGGTAACTTGTAGAAGATGACAGAAAGGTATTTGGTAACTTGTAGAAGATGACAGAAAGGTATTTAGTAACTTGTAGAAGATGACAGAAAGGTATTTGGTAACTTGTAGAAGATGACAGAAAGGTCTCTGGTAACTTGTAGGAGATGACAGAAAGGTCTTTGGTAACTTGTAGGAGATGACAGGAAGGTATTTGGTAACTTGTAGAAGATGACAGGAAGGTATTTGGTAACTTGTAGAAGATGACAGGAAGGTATTTGGTAACTTGTAGAAGATGACAGAAATGTCTTTGGTAACTTGTAGAAGATGACAGAAAGGTCTCTGGTAACTTGTAGAAGATGACAGGAAGGTCTTTGGTAACTTGTAGGAGATGACAGAAAGGTATTTGGTAACTTGTAGAAGATGACAGAAAGGTCTCTGGTAACTTGTAGGAGATGACAGAAAGGTCTTTGGTAACTTGTAGACGATGACAGAAAGGTATTTGGTAACTTGTAGGAGATGACAGAAAGGTATTTGGTAACTTGTAGAAGATGACAGAAAGGTATTTGGTAACTTGTAGGAGATGACAGAAAGGTATTTGGTAACTTGTAGAAGATGACAGAAATGTCTTTGGTAACTTGTAGAAGATGACAGAAAGGTATTTGGTAACTTGTAGAAGATGACAGAAAGGTATTTGGTAACTTGTAGGAGATGACAGAAAGGTCTTTGGTAACTTGTAGGAGATGACAGAAAGGTATTTGGTAACTTGTAGAAGATGACAGAAAGGTATTTGGTAACTTGTAGAAGATGACAGAAAGGTATTTGGTAACTTGTAGAAGATGACAGGAAGGTATTTGGTAACTTGTAGAAGATGACAGAAAGGTATTTGGTAACTTGTAGAAGATGACGGAAAGGTATTTGGTAACTTGTAGAAGATGACAGAAAGGTCTTTGGTAACTTGTAGAAGATGACAGAAAGGTCTTTGGTAACTTGTAGAAGATGACAGGGAGGTATTTAGTAACTTGTAGAAGATGACAGAAAGGTATTTAGTAACTTGTAGAAGATGACAGGGAGGTATTTAGTAACTTGTAGAAGATGACAGAAAGGTATTTAGTAACTTGTAGAAGATGACAGAAAGGTATTTGGTAACTTGTAGAAGATGACAGAAAGGTATTTGGTAACTTGTAGAAGATGACAGAAAGGTATTTGGTAACTTGTAGAAGATGACAGAAAGGTATTTGGTAACTTGTAGAAGATGACAGAAAGGTATTTGGTAACTTGTAGAAGATGACAGAAAGGTATTTGGTAACTTGTAGAAGATGACAGAAAGGTATTTGGTAACTTGTAGAAGATGACAGAAAGGTATTTGGTAACTTGTAGAAGATGACAGGAAGGTATTTGGTAACTTGTAGAAGATGACAGAAAGGTATTTGGTAACTTGTAGAAGATGACAGAAAGGTATTTGGTAACTTGTAGAAGATGACAGAAAGGTATTTGGTAACTTGTAGAAGATGACAGAAAGGTATTTGGTAACTTGTAGAAGATGATAGAAAGGTATTTGGTAACTTGTAGAAGATGACAGGAAGGTCTTTGGTAACTTGTAGAAAATGACAGAAAGGTCTTTGGTAACTTGTAGAAGATGACAGGAAGGTATTTGGTAACTTGTAGAAGATGACAGGAAGGTATTTGGTAACTTGTAGAAGATGACAGAAAGGTCTTTGGTAACTTGTAGAAGATGACAGAAAGGTATTTGGTAACTTGTAGAAGATGACAGGAAGGTATTTAGTAACTTGTAGAAGATGACAGAAAGGTATTTGGTAACTTGTAGAAGATGACAGAAAGGTCTTTGGTAACTTGTAGAAGATGACAGAAAGGTATTTGGTAACTTGTAGAAGATGACAGAAAGGTCTTTGGTAACTTGTAGAAGATGACAGAAAGGTATTTGGTAACTTGTAGAAGATGACAGAAAGGTATTTGGTAACTTGTAGAAGATGACAGAAAGGTATTTGGTAACTTGTAGAAGATGACAGAAAGGTATTTGGTAACTTGTAGAAGATGATAGAAAGGTATTTGGTAACTTGTAGAAGATGACAGAAAGGTCTCTGGTAACTTGTAGAAGATGACAGGAAGGTATTTGGTAACTTGTAGAAGATGACAGGGAGGTATTTAGTAACTTGTAGAAGATGACAGAAAGGTCTTTGGTAACTTGTAGAAGATGACAGAAAGGTATTTAGTAACTTGTAGGAGATGACAGAAAGGTATTTGGTAACTTGTAGAAGATGACAGAAAGGTATTTGGTAACTTGTAGAAGATGACAGAAATGTCTTTGGTAACTTGTAGAAGATGACAGAAAGGTCTTTGGTAACTTGTAGAAGATGACAGAAAGGTATTTGGTAACTTGTAGAAGATGACAGAAAGGTCTTTGGTAACTTGTAGAAGATGACAGAAAGGTCTTTGGTAACTTGTAGAAGATGACAGAAAGGTCTTTGGTAACTTGTAGAAGATGACAGAAAGGTATTTGGTAACTTGTAGAAGATGACAGAAAGGTCTTTGGTAACTTGTAGAAGATGACAGAAAGGTATTTAATAACTTGTAGAAGATGACAGAAAGGTCTTTGGTAACTTGTAGAAGATGACAGGGAGGTATTTAGTAACTTGTAGAAGATGACAGAAAGGTATTTAGTAACTTGTAGAAGATGACAGAAAGGTATTTGGTAACTTGTAGAAGATGACAGAAAGGTATTTGGTAACTTGTAGAAGATGACAGAAAGGTATTTAGTAACTTGTAGAAGATGATGGAAAGGTCTTTGGTAACTTGTAGAAGATGACAGAAAGGTCTTTGGTAACTTGTAGAAGATGACAGAAAGGTATTTGGTAACTTGTAGAAGATGACAGAAAGGTCTTTGGTAACTTGTAGAAGATGACAGAAAGGTCTTTGGTAACTTGTAGGAGATGACAGGAAGGTATTTGGTAACTTGTAGAAGATGACAGAAAGGTCTTTGGTAACTTGTAGAAGATGACAGAAAGGTATTTGGTAACTTGTAGAAGATGACAGAAAGGTATTTGGTAACTTGTAGAAGATGACAGAAAGGTCTTTGGTAACTTGTAGGAGATGACAGGAAGGTATTTGGTAACTTGTAGAAGATGACAGAAAGGTATTTGGTAACTTGTAGAAGATGACAGAAAGGTATTTGGTAACTTGTAGAAGATGACAGAAAGGTATTTGGTAACTTGTAGAAGATGACAGAAAGGTATTTAGTAACTTGTAGAAGATGACAGAAAGGTATTTAGTAACTTGTAGAAGATGACAGAAAGGTATTTGGTAACTTGTAGAAGATGACAGAAAGGTCTTTGGTAACTTGTAGAAGATGACAGAAAGGCAGTCTTTGGTAACTTGTAGAAGATGACAGAAAGGTATTTGGTAACTTGTAGAAGATGACAGAAATGTCTTTGGTAACTTGTAGAAGATGACAGGAAGGTATTTGGTAACTTGTAGAAGATGACAGAAAGGTATTTGGTAACTTGTAGAAGATGACAGGAAGGTATTTGGTAACTTGTAGAAGATGACAGAAAGGTATTTGGTAACTTGTAGAAGATGACAGAAAGGTATTTAGTAACTTGTAGAAGATGACAGAAAGGTATTTAGTAACTTGTAGAAGATGACAGAAAGGTCTTTGGTAACTTGTAGAAGATGACAGCAATGTCTTTGGTAACTTGTAGAAGATGACAGAAAGGTATTTAGTAACTTGTAGAAGATGACAGAAAGGTATTTGGTAACTTGTAGAAGATGACAGAAAGGTATTTGGTAACTTGTAGAAGATGACAGAAAGGTATTTAGTAACTTGTAGAAGATGACAGAAAGGTATTTGGTAACTTGTAGAAGATGACAGAAAGGTCTCTGGTAACTTGTAGGAGATGACAGAAAGGTCTTTGGTAACTTGTAGGAGATGACAGGAAGGTATTTGGTAACTTGTAGAAGATGACAGGAAGGTATTTGGTAACTTGTAGAAGATGACAGGAAGGTATTTGGTAACTTGTAGAAGATGACAGAAATGTCTTTGGTAACTTGTAGAAGATGACAGAAAGGTCTCTGGTAACTTGTAGAAGATGACAGGAAGGTCTTTGGTAACTTGTAGGAGATGACAGAAAGGTATTTGGTAACTTGTAGAAGATGACAGAAAGGTCTCTGGTAACTTGTAGGAGATGACAGAAAGGTCTTTGGTAACTTGTAGACGATGACAGAAAGGTATTTGGTAACTTGTAGAAGATGACACTGGTAACTTGTAGGAGATGACAGAAAGGTATTTGGTAACTTGTAGAAGATGACAGAAAGGTATTTGGTAACTTGTAAAAGATGACAGAAAGGTCTTTGTTAACTTGTAGAAGATGACAGAAAGGTCTTTGGTAACTTGTAGGAGATGACAGAAAGGTCTTTGGTAACTTGTAGAAGATGACAGAAAGGTCTTTGGTAACTTGTAGAAGATGACAGAAAGGTATTTGGTAACTTGTAGAAGATGACAGAAAGGTATTTAGTAACTTGTAGAAGATGACAGAAAGGTATTTAGTAACTTGTAGAAGATGACAGAAAGGTCTTTGGTAACTTGTAGAAGATGACAGAAAGGTCTCTGGTAACTTGTAGGAGATGACAGAAAGGTCTTTGGTAACTTGTAGGAGATGACAGGAAGGTATTTGGTAACTTGTAGAAGATGACAGGAAGGTATTTGGTAACTTGTAGAAGATGACAGAAATGTCTTTGGTAACTTGTAGAAGATGACAGAAAGGTCTCTGGTAACTTGTAGAAGATGACAGGAAGGTCTTTGGTAACTTGTAGGAGATGACAGAAAGGTATTTGGTAACTTGTAGAAGATGACAGAAAGGTCTCTGGTAACTTGTAGGAGATGACAGAAAGGTATTTGGTAACTTGTAGAAGATGACAGAAAGGTCTCTGGTAACTTGTAGGAGATGACAGAAAGGTCTTTGGTAACTTGTAGACGATGACAGAAAGGTCTCTGGTAACTTGTAGGAGATGACAGAAAGGTATTTGGTAACTTGTAGAAGATGACAGAAAGGTATTTGGTAACTTGTAGGAGATGACAGAAAGGTATTTGGTAACTTGTAGAAGATGACAGAAAGGTCTTTGGTAACTTGTAGGAGATGACAGAAAGGTATTTGGTAACTTGTAGAAGATGACAGAAAGGTATTTGGTAACTTGTAGAAGATGACAGAAAGGTATTTGGTAACTTGTAGGAGATGACAGAAAGGTCTTTGGTAACTTGTAGAAGATGACAGAAAGGTATTTGGTAACTTGTAGAAGATGACAGGAAGGTATTTGGTAACTTGTAGAAGATGACAGAAAGGTCTCTGGTAACTTGTAGGAGATGACAGAAAGGTATTTGGTAACTTGTAGAAGATGACAGAAAGGTCTTTGGTAACTTGTAGAAGATGACAGAAAGGTATTTGGTAACTTGTAGAAGATGACAGGAAGGTATTTGGTAACTTGTAGGAGATGACAGAAAGGTCTTTGGTAACTTGTAGGAGATGACAGAAAGGTCTTTGGTAACTTGTAGGAGATGACAGAAAGGTCTTTGGTAACTTGTAGGAGATGACAGAAAGGTCTCTGGTAACTTGTAGGAGATGACAGAAAGGTCTTTGGTAACTTGTAGAAGATGACAGAAAGGTATTTGGTAACTTGTAGAAGATGACAGAAAGGTATTTGGTAACTTGTAGAAGATGACAGAAAGGTCTTTGGTAACTTGTAGGAGATGACAGAAAGGTATTTGGTAACTTGTAGAAGATGACAGAAAGGTCTTTGGTAACTTGTAGGAGATGACAGAAAGGTCTCTGGTAACTTGTAGGAGATGACAGAAAGGCAACCTTTGGTCAAGAAGAAAGGTAAAACTAATTCAGTCTGCGTCATATGATATTCTCAAACAAATGAGTAATCATGTTCAATAATTGTGATTTCAATATCAATCCAAATAATGATGTGATTATGTGATTATGAGGTTTTGCTATAATCAAGCAGCCCTAACATACAGTCCATGTTGTGGTGGTGAATTCAATCATTTGATTTAAATTAGGGTTGTTATTATTATCACACGATGTCTGAGAACGACACATCGGGCAGGCAGGCGGGCGGGCGGGCGTGATGAAAAATGTAAATCCATTATCACTTTAAGTAATAAGATACAAGAGGAAGAATTATGTCACAGCTGTTGAACTGGAAATAGAAACCACGGAGGAACCTGTTCTTACAATCCTGCCGTGTTCCATTTAGGCCGGATCATTGCATTCCACAGTATTATCTTGTTTCATTATTATTATTATTATTATTATTATTATTATTATTATTATTATTATTATTATTATTATTATTATTATTATTATTATTATTATTATTTAATTATTATTATTTAATTATTATTATTATTATTATTATTATTATTATTATTATTATTATTATTATTATTATTATTATTATCGGAGGCGACAGTGACTCAGTAGGTATAGCGGCCGTCTGGTATTCAGACGGTCTCCACTTCTCCCGGGCAGCGTGTCGAGGTGTCCTTGAGCAAGGCACTGATGAGCAGGTCGGCACCATGCGTCCATTTACATTCATTAAATAATATTATATCATATTATTATTATTTTGACACTGGGAATAGGGTGGAGAAGAATCTCAACGTGAGCATAAGAGACATGGGAGCAAAATGGCAGCTGTGTGGATATGGTCTTTTTTTCAAGCTTCGCACCTTGAGCATGGAATGGGCTACAGGACCAGATCCACTTAGACACCCCGGTCTCTCTCTGCAAGTTTAAATCTGTATTACATAACTTCCTACAAGAAGAATGTCGCTGCTTTCTGTAGTCGGGTTCCAACTGCAAAACTGCAAAATTACTGTATTACCCTGTATTTTACTGTCATACACTTTTACTATTATGTAGACTATTCTGTTTTGTGTTTACATGTGATGTATTGTATATTGTACACATGCACTTTTATTATGTTCTTGTGTGATGTACCACACATTTTATTGCCGTCTGATATATTGCAAATGTTATTGCGGTCATCTTGGCCAGGTATCTCAATGGGACTTCCTGGTTAAATAAAGGTTAAATAAAGGTTAAAAAAAAAAAAAAAAAAAAAAAAAAAAAGAGACATAAGAGCAAAATGTCAGCCATGTGGATATGGTCAAGGGGGGGGGGGGCAAAGGTCAAGAGTGATACACAAACTCACTGGAGAACAACCTTGGTCTGTTAATACCAGAGCACATCCTATGGCCTATTGGAACTCATCTGCTATTCGATTATATCCTCTCTTATCCGTTCCTATTCAAGTCCAACCCCATCCCACCTTGCCCGGATTCCTCCTATCTTAGTTCCACCTGTGTTGACTTTTTATAGCATTGTTTTTGCTATAAATATTGTCTTCATATTCATCACGCTCACCCCATCAGACAGCAATACAAAGTGTAATACACGGCTATCTCAGAGAAAGAGAGGGAGAGAGAGTAAGAGATAGAACAGGGCAGAGAGAAAGAGAGAGAGAGAGATAGATAGAGTGAGAGATAGATAGAGTGAGAGAGAAAGAGAGATAGAACAGGGCACATAGAGAGATAGATAGATATAGTGAGAGGGAGAGAGAGTAAGCGATAGAACAGGGCACATAGAGAGAGATATAAAGAGATAGATAGAGAGAGAGAGAGAGAACAGGAACACATCTGTATATCCTCTCTCTCTCTCTCTCTCTCTCTCTCTCTCTCTCTCTCTCTCTCTCTCTCTCTCTCTCTCTCTCTCTCTCTCTCTCTCTCTCTCTCTCTCTCTCTCTCTCTCTCTCTCTCTCTCTCTCTCTCTCTCTCTCTCTCTCTCTCTCTCTCTCTCTCTCTCTCTCTCTATCTCTCTCTCTCTCTCTCTCTCGACCCCCGTAGTGCTATTGATCATATCTGCTCCTGTAATCAATGGTTGGTAATAACAAGATCCACCCTGGCAGCTGACTCAGCATTTATACCCAAAAGTTAGCCTGGGGAGAGGAGGGGGGGGGAGTGTGTGTGTGTGTGTGTGTGTGTGTGTGTGCGTGTGCGTGTGTGCGTGTGCGTGTGTGTGTGTGTGTGTTAAAAAGGAGAGAGGGAAGGAGGAGCGAGAGAAAGCAGGAGGACATGAGGGAGAAGAAAGAGGGATGAGAAGATAGAGAGAGAGAGAGCGATGGATGAAGAACAAGACCGATTCTAGGCCATTTGGATGGAAATTTAAAGGGATAGTTTAAATTGGGGATTAGCGTCTATGTGCTATAATAGCTAGATTAGATCAGATTAGATTTGTTTAGATTATATTAGATTAGAATATATTCAATTAGATTAGTTTAGTTTAGATTAGAGTAGATTAGATTAGATTAGATTAGATTAGATTAAAATGTGTTCATCATACATCACAAGTATATGTACAACGGAAATAAGTTTGGCATTGAACCAGAGTACAAATGTAACAGTAAAGTGCAATAGTAATATACAATATACAGGTGATTAAATGGGGTATAAAATATATAAATTAGTACTACTGAGTAATAGTGCTAATCAGATGTATGTACATAGTTGTAGTATTAATATGCACAGTAATACAGGTATAAAGACACTATGGCCGTAGTTACACTGGCCAGAAGTGTAACTAGTAAGAGTAGGATATGTACAGAAGATATATATATACTGTAGTACAGTGGCGGCTGCTGACCACATTTTTTGGTGAAGCAAACATTTTATTTTTAAAACATCCCCCACTGTGTGTGTCATTGGTGGCTGGTGCGTTAAAAATCGGGGAGGACGGGAGAGATTAAAAGTAATAAAGGAGTCAGATATTCAAGCTTTCTTTAACTACAAGGAACAGCATGGTTTGTGGCTAACTACCTGGAGCTAGTATGAGGAACAGCATGGTTTGTGGCTAACTACCCGGAGCTAGTATGAGGAACAGCATGGTTTGTGGCTAACTACCCGGAGCAAGTATGAGGAACAGCATGGTTTGTGGCTAACTACCCGGAGCAAGTATGAGGAACAGCATGGACTGTAGTTAACTATCTGGAGCTAGCATGAGGAACAGCGTGGTTTGTGGCTAACGATCTGGAGCTAGTATGAGGAACAGCATGGTTTGTGGCTAACTATCTGGAGCTAGTATGAGGAACAGCATGGTTTGTGGCTAACTATCTGGAGCTAGTATGAGGAACAGCATGGTTTGTGGCTAACTATCTGGAGCTAGTATGAGGAACAGCATGGTTTGTAGCTAACTATCTGGAGCTAGTATGAGGAACAGCATGGTTTGTGGCTAACTATCTGGAGCTAACTGGCCATGACAACAAAATTGCGAGAGTAACACCCTGCACAAAAAGGGCAGTAAATTAGACCCAGGCAACTACCGCCCTGTTTCTATCCTTACCTCAATCTCGAAAGTCATGGAAAAAAATGTATACGAACAGGTCGAAAAGTACCTCGCGGAAGAAAATCTAATCTACGAATTCCAATCTGGCTTCAGAACATCCCACTCCACTGACACATGCCTTCTCTATTTAAACAACCACATCAAACAAGAGGTGGACGCGGGCAAATAATGCGGCATGGTCATGCTGTACCTACAAAAGGCCTTCGACACTGTCAATCACACCATTCTGATTGACAAGCTAAAAGCAATTGGTTTTAATAGTCTATCAGTGAGCTGGATGCAATCCTACCTGGAGGGGAGAGAACAGATGGTGGAGGTAAACGGTACCCTATCCCCCCCCCCCCTCACAGTGAGCTGTGGTGTTCCACAAGGAAGCAAACTAGGACCGCTACTGTTCCTAATTTATGCAAATGACATGTCGTCAGCTTGTGACTGCAACTTGTTTCTCTTTGCGGACGACTCAGCCCTGCTGGTCTCTGACAAGAACAAGTTACAGGTTGAAAAAACCCTCAGCTCGGAACTAGGCAAAATCTGCATATGGCTCACTGATAACAAACTATCATTACACATGGGCAAAACAGAGTCCATTCTCTTCGGTTCAAATAAACTCAGCAAGACCGACGGCTTCTCAGTTACAGTGGGTGACAATATTGTCACAAGGAAAGAAGAAATTACCTACCTGGGTTCCATCCTAGAGGCAAATCTTTCCTGTGACAAAATGGCATCCAATGTAATAAAAAAAGTCAACCAACAAACTTGATTCTTGTACCGGATCTCCTCACTGGTAAACAAGAATACCCTGAAGACTCTGGCAGGAGCACTCATTCAAGGGTACTATGACTATGCTTGCACCTCATGGTACCAAAGCACCTCAAGGCGCTAAAAACAAAATTACAAACATCTCAAATCAAACTGGTCAGACTACTGCTTGACCATACTCCTAGAACCCACCTCACCCCTGCCCACTTTGACAACCTAGGATGGCTTAGAGTAGACGACAGAGTACAGCAACTTGCAATGGGCCGGGTCTACAAGATACACTACACAACCAAGGTACCCATGTACATGACAAAATACTTCCCAAAGGTCAGTGAATACCACGATCACAACACCAGAGGGAGCTCCACAAATCATGTTAAACCCAGATTCGGCTCAAACAAGGGACTAAACACGTTTTGCAATTATGCCACATCAATGTGGAACGCCCTACCCACAGCTGTAAAGGAATGTGAATCACTACCCACTTTCAAAAACACTCTCAAAGAACACCTACGGGAGACTGCAATTCGAAACTGGCCCCTGTAAATGTCCTAACCCAACCCCCTCCAATGTACAGTAAATGACCAAGTATGGTTTTGTAAATATTCCAATGTACAGTTTTGCTTGTACAGTTGTACAGTGTCCCCCACCCACCCACCCCTCCTACCCAACCAACCACCTCCAATGTACAGTCCCCCACCCCCCCAACCCCACCCCACCTACCCAACCTCCTCCAATGTACAGTTTCTACATCAAATGTATACTCTCTTTTCTGGATTATTTTTGTATCACAAACAGTACTGTATTTGCAAATCTGGTATGTCATAAATGTATAGATGTAGCAGTACTGTCTATCTGTATGTCATGTGTGTCATATATGTTATGATGAATTGAAAATGGGGGACCCTGATGTAAACAAGACGAAAGTCTTCTCTGGTCTGCATCCCCTTAACAATTGTGTGTATTGAGCTGTACTGTACTGTACCCATTCTGCAATATGTTAATAAAGTTTTCAATCAATCAATCAATCAACATGATGAACAGCATGGTTTGTGGCTAACTACCTGGAGCTAGTATGAGTTATATGAAGCGCTTGGTTCTATGAAGCACTTGGTTATGTGAAGCACTTGGTTATGTGAAGCACTTGGTTATGTGAAGCACTTGGTTCTATGAAGCGCTTGGTTATGTGAAGCACTTGGTTATGTGAAGCACTTGGTTATGTGAAGCGCTTGGTTATGTGAAGCGCTTGGTTATGTGAAGCACTTGGTTATGTGAAGCGCTTGGTTATGTGAAGCGCTTGGTTATGTGAAGCGCTTGGTTATGTGAAGCGCTGGTTATGTGAAGCGCTTGGTTATGTGAAGCACTTGGTTATGTGAAGCACTTGGTTATGTGAAGCACTTGGTTATGTGAAGCACTTGGTTATGTGAAGAGTTTGGTTCTGTGAAGAGTTTGGTTCTGTGAAGATTTGGTTCTGTGAAGAGTTTGGTTCTGTGAGAGTTTGGTTCTGTCTAGACGGTGTCCGACATCCTAGCGACAGTGTTAACTACTACACCACCGGGCGGCTAGGTGGTGTAGTGGGCAAGGCGCTCGCCATCAACGCTGGAGACGCTGGGTTCGAGTCCAGCTCTCGGCGTTGCTATCAGCTTGGCTGGTCGCTCATACTAACACAATTTGCAGTGTTAGGGGGTGGGAAAGCTGATGGGTGGGTCCTGGGCGTTGTGGACAGCGACCCTACAGTTCGGTCGGGCGCCTGCACAGCGAGGGTAGGATCTGGAGGGAGGTAGTGTGACCTTCACACGTTACACTCTCCCGGTGAGAGTCTGCACTGCCAGGCTGGCTTCCGGCTGGCTGCACATGCGTCGGAGGAAAGCATGTGACAGTCTCCGGCCTCCCGGACCAACAGTAGGGGGGAGTGCGCAACAACCAGGAAGGGCATAACGGCTAACAGTGGGATGGGAGAAAAATCGGAAAAAGGAGGGGGGGGAAAGATTAAATAAAATAAAAAAAAACTACTACACCACCGTGCCGACATTTGGTTCTACGAAGCGGTTGGTTCTGTGAAGCGTTTGGTTCTGTGAAGCGTTTGGTTCTGTGAAGCGGTTGGTTCTGTGAAGCGGTGGTTCTGTGAAGCGGTTGGTTCTGTGAAGCCGGTTTCAGCCGGTGGGATTGCGTTGCTAGGGAACACCTCGGACTGCAGGTGACGTCCTGTCAGTGTTTATGAATATGAGAAAATATGAGAATATGAGAAACGGAAAGGAAATCAAATGTAGGCTCATGTTGCCAAGTTGAAACAGTCTCTAGAGACGAATAAGCTAAAATCTGACAACTCTACAGTTAACCCCTTCACCTATCCATGACCGCATCGCTGTTAATAGCGGTTGCTGA
>NC_140178.1:116724888-116768082 GCF_963971535.1 Notolepis coatsorum | reverse complement strand
AGTACTCACTCAGCTCCTCTGTGATACAGTACTCCTCAGCCCCTCTGTGATACAGTACTCACTCAGCCCCTCTGTGATACAGTACTCACTCAGCTCCTCTGTGAACAGTACTCACTCAGCCCCTCTGTGAACAGTATCCTCACTCAGCCCTCTGTTCAGCCCTCTGTGATACAGTACTCACTCAGCCCCTCCTCTGTGATACAGTACTCACTCAGCCCCTCCTGTGATACAGTACTCACTCAGCCTCCTCTGTGATACAGTACTCACTCAGCCCCTCTCGTGAATACAGTACTCACTCAGCCTCCTCTGTGATACAGTACTCACTCAGCCCCTCTGTGATACAGTACTCACTCAGGGCTCCCTCTGTGATACAGTACTCACTCAGCTCCTCTGTGATACAGTACTCACTCAGCCTCCTCTGTGATACAGTACTCACTCAGCCCCTCTGTGATACAGTACTCACTCAGCCCTCCTCTGTGATACAGTACTCACTCAGCCCCTCTGTGATACAGTACTCACTCAGCCCCTCTGTGATACAGTACTCACTCAGCCCCTCTGTGATACAGTACTCACTCAGCTCCTCTGTGATACAGTACCCACTCAGCTCCTCTGTGATACAGTACTCACTCAGCCCCTCTGTGATACAGTACTCACTCAGCCCTCCTCTGTGATACAGTACTCACTCAGCCCTCCTCTGTGATACAGTACTCACTCAGCCCCTCTGTGATACAGTACTCACTCAGCCCCTCTGTGATACAGTACTCACTCAGCCCCTCTGTGATACAGTACTCACTCAGCCCCTCTGTGATACAGTACTCACTCAGCTCCTCTGTGATACAGTACTCACTCAGCCCCTCTGTGATACAGTACTCACTCAGCCCCTCTGAGATACAGTACTCACTCAGCCCCTCTGTGATACAGTACTCACTCAGCTCCTCTGTGATACAGTACTCACTCAGCCCCTCCTCTGTGATACAGTACTCACTCAGCCTCCTCTGTGATACAGTACTCACTCAGCTCCCTCTGTGATACAGTACTCACTCAGCCTCCTCTGTGATACAGTACTCACTCAGCCCTCCTCTGTGATACAGTACTCACTCAGCTCCTCTGTGATACAGTACTCACTCAGCCTCCTCTGTGATACAGTACTCACTCAGCTCCTCTGTGATACAGTACTCACTCAGCTCCTCTGTGATACAGTACTCACTCAGCTCCTCTGTGATACAGTACTCACTCAGCCCCTCTGTGATACAGTACTCACTCAGCTCCTCTGTGATACAGTACTCACTCAGCTCCTCTGTGATACAGTACTCACTCAGCTCCTCTGTGATACAGTACTCACTCAGCTCCTCTGTGATACAGTACTCACTCAGCTCCTCTGTGATACAGTACTCACTCAGCCCCTCTGTGATACAGTACTCACTCAGCTCCTCTGTGATACAGTACTCACTCAGCCCCTCTGTGATACAGTACTCACTCAGCTCCTCTGTGATACAGTACTCACTCAGCCTCTCTGTGATACAGTACTCACTCAGCTCCTCTGTGATACAGTACTCACTCAGCTCCTCTGTGATACAGTACTCACTCAGCTCCTCTGTGATACAGTACTCACTCAGCTCCTCTGTGATACAGTACTCACTCAGCTCCTCTGTGATACAGTACTCACTCAGCTCCTCTGTGATACAGTACTCACTCAGCTCCTCTGTGATACAGTACTCACTCAGCTCCTCCTCTGTGATACAGTACTCACTCAGCCCTCTGTGATACAGTACTCACTCAGCTCCTCTGTGATACAGTACTCACTCAGCTCCTCTGTGATACAGTACTCACTCAGCCCCTCTGTGATACAGTACTCACTCAGCTCCTCTGTGATACAGTACTCACTCAGCCCTCTGTGATACAGTACTCACTCAGCTCCTCTGTGATACAGTACTCACTCAGCCCTCTGTGATACAGTACTCACTCAGCTCCTCTGTGATACAGTACTCACTCAGCTCCTCGGTGATACAGTACTCACTCAGCTCCTCTGTGATACAGTACTCACTCAGCTCCTCTGTGATACAGTACTCACTCAGCTCCTCCTCTGTGATACAGTACTCACTCAGCTCCTCTGTGATACAGTACTCACTCAGCCCCTCTGTGATACAGTACTCACTCAGCCCCTCTGTGATACAGTACTCACTCAGCTCCTCTGTGATACAGTACTCACTCAGCTCCTCTGTGATACAGTACTCACTCAGCCCCTCTGTGATACAGTACTCACTCAGGACTCTGTGATACAGTAACTCACTCAGCTCCTCTGTGATACAGTACTCACTCAGCCCCTCTGTGATACAGTACTCACTCAGCTCCTCTGTGATACAGTACTCACTCAGCTCCTCTGTGATACAGTACTCACTCAGCTCCTCTGTGATACAGTACTCACTCAGCCCCTCCTCTGTGATACAGTACTCACTCAGCCCCTCTGTGATACAGTACTCACTCGGCTCCTCTGTGATACAGTACTCACTCAGCCCCTCTGTGATACAGTACTCACTCAGCCCCTCCTCTGTGATACAGTACTCACTCAGCTCCTCTGTGATACAGTACTCACTCAGCTCTCTGTGATACAGTACTCACTCAGCCCCTCTGTGATACAGTACTCACTCAGCTCCTCTGTGATACAGTACTCACTCAGCTCCTCTGTGATACAGTACTCACTCAGCTCCTCTGTGATACAGTACTCACTCAGCTCCTCTGTGATACAGTACTCACTCAGCTCCTCCTCTGTGATACAGTACTCACTCAGCCCCTCTGTGATACAGTACTCACTCAGCCCTTCCTCTGTGATACAGTACTCACTCAGCCCCTCTGTGATACAGTACTCACTCAGCCCCTCTGTGATACAGTACTCACTCAGCTCCTCTGTGATACAGTACTCACTCAGCTCCTCCTCTGTGATACAGTACTCACTCAGCTCCTCTGTGATACAGTACTCACTCAGCTCCTCTGTGATACAGTACTCACTCAGCTCCTCTGTGATACAGTACTCACTCAGCTCTCTGAGATACAGTACTCACTCAGCTCCTCTGTGATACAGTACTCACTCAGCTCCTCTGTGATACAGTACTCACTCAGCTCCTCTGTGATACAGTACTCACTCAGCTCCTCTGTGATACAGTACTCACTCAGCCCCTCTGTGATACAGTACTCACTCAGCTCTTCTGTGATACAGTACTCACTCAGCTCCTCTGTGATACAGTACTCACTCAGCCCTCTGTGATACAGTACTCACTCAGCTCCTCTGTGATACAGTACTCATTCAGCCCCTCCTCTGTGATACAGTACTCACTCAGCCCCTCTGTGATACAGTACTCACTCAGCTCCTCTGTGATACAGTACTCACTCAGCTCCTCATCTGTGATACAGTACTCACTCAGCTCCTCTGTGATACAGTACTCACTCAGCTCCTCTGTGATACAGTACTCCCTCAGCCCCTCCTCTGTGATACAGTACTCACTCAGCCCCTCTGTGATACAGTACTCACTCAGCTCCTCTGTGATACAGTACTCACTCAGCCCTCTGTGATACAGTACTCACTCAGCTCCTCTGTGATACAGTACTCACTCAGCTCCTCTGTGATACAGTACTCACTCAGCCCCTCTGTGATACAGTACTCACTCAGCTCCTCCTCTGTGATACAGTACTCACTCAGCTCCTCCTCTGTGATACATTACTCACTCAGCTCCTCTGTGATACAGTACTCACTCAGCTCCTCTGTGATACAGTACTCACTCAGCTCCTCTGTGATACAGTACTCACTCAGCCCCTCCTCTGTGATACAGTACTCACTCAGCCCCTCTGTGATACAGTACTCACTCAGCTCCTCTGTGATACAGTACTCACTCAGCTCCTCTGTGATACAGTACTCACTCAGCCCCTCTGTGATACAGTACTCACTCAGCTCCTCTGTGATACAGTACTCACTCAGCTCCTCTGTGATACAGTACTCACTCAGCCCCTCTGAGATACAGTACTCACTCAGCTCCTCTGTGATACAGTACTCACTCAGCTCCTCTGTGATACAGTACTCACTCAGCTCCTCTGTGATACAGTACTCACTCAGCTCCTCTGTGATACAGTACTCACTCAGCTCCTCTGTGATACAGTACTCACTCAGCTCCTCTGTGATACAGTACTCACTCAGCTCCTCTGTGATACAGTACTCACTCAGCTCCTCTGTGATACAGTACTCACTCAGCTCCTCTGTGATACAGTACTCACTCAGCTCCTCTGTGATACAGTACTCACTCAGCCCCTCCTCTGTGATACAGTACTCACTCAGCTCCTCTGTGATACAGTACTCACTCAGCCCCTCTGTGATACAGTACTCACTCAGCTCCTCCTCTGTGATACAGTACTCACTCAGCCCCTCCTCTGTGATACAGTACTCACTCAGCTCCTCTGTGATACAGTACTCACTCAGCCCCTCCTCTGTGATACAGTACTCACTCAGCTCCTCTGTGATACAGTACTCACTCAGCTCCTCTGTGATACAGTACTCACTCAGCCCCTCTGTGATACAGTACTCACTCAGCTCCTCTGTGATACAGTACTCACTCAGCTCCTCTGTGATACAGTACTCACTCAGCTCCTCTGTGATACAGTACTCACTCAGCCCCTCCTCTGTGATACAGTACTCACTCAGCTCCTCTGTGATACAGTACTCACTCAGCCCCTCTGTGATACAGTACTCACTCAGCCCCTCCTCTGTGATACAGTACTCACTCAGCTCCTCTGTGATACAGTACTCACTCAGCCCATCTGTGATACAGTACTCACTCAGCTCCTCTGTGATACAGTACTCACTCAGCCCCTCTGTGATACAGTACTCACTCAGCCCCTCTGTGATACAGTACTCACTCAGCCCCTCTGTGATACAGTACTCACTCAGCCCCTCTGTGATACAGTACTCACTCAGCTCCTCTGTGATACAGTACTCACTCAGCCCCTCTGTGATACAGTACTCACTCAGCTCCTCTGTGATACAGTACTCACTCAGCTCCTCTGTGATACAGTACTCACTCAGCTCCTCTGTGATACAGTACTCACTCAGCTCCTCTGTGATACAGTACTCACTCAGCTCCTCCTCTGTGATACAGTACTCACTCAGCTCCTCTGTGATACAGTACTCACTCAGCTCCTCTGTGATACAGTACTCACTCAGCCCCTCTGTGATACAGTACTCACTCAGCCCCTCCTCTGTGATACAGTACTCACTCAGCCC
Organism: Notolepis coatsorum; assembly: GCF_963971535.1. NCBI lineage: Eukaryota > Metazoa > Chordata > Actinopteri > Aulopiformes > Paralepididae > Notolepis > Notolepis coatsorum. The sequence continues at coordinate 116,762,816 of NC_140178.1, read as the reverse complement.
CTCTGTGATACAGTACTCACTCAGCTCCTCTGTGATACAGTACTGACTCAGCCCCTCTGTGATACAGTACTCACTCAGCTCCTCTGTGATACAGTACTCACTCAGCTCCTCTGTGATACAGTACTCACTCAGCTCCTCTGTGATACAGTACTCACTCAGCTCCTCTGTGATACAGTACTCACTCAGCTCCTCTGTGCCCGCCGGCGCCACGTCATACGGGCAGTTCTCCAGAAAATCGAAAGACAGACTGACGGGTGACTCCTTCCATTATTTGAGTTAGATTAGATTCAGAAGGTGGTTTGGCAGCGATTCCCAAAAGAAAAAATGTGATGTCCCAAGTTTTTATCAGTGTTTGAGAAGTTCCTCTGGGCTTCGGTACATGATGATGATGATGATGATGATGATGATGGTGATGGTGATGATGATGATGATGATGAAATTCCAAGCGGAGATTTCATAGAGTATAAGAGCAGATCTCAGGTCAGCTGCTGCTCCGCCCCAAAACACACACAATGTAATATCGATACAGTATAGTTTCGCGATACTTTGCGTGGCGATACTGTATCGATACAAGGACGCCGATTATCGATATTTTATTATGCAAAAAAAATAGTTTGTATAAGGAAGTTGCATTGTTCATTTCAACACCTGTAATAGTACAGTAGTCCACACACACACACACGTGTGCATTCAGTTAAGTTGGAATATGACTGTAATACAAACAGTTCAGTTTGTCAGGTACATGCAACACAGATTACAGTGTTGACATCTGTCTGCTTGAGAAAATACCATGTTCTGCAATAAAAATGATTGAAGTGAGATGAACAGACTGAACTTATGTTGACAACGTTTTACTTTGCAGTTGAAAAAAGGTAATGCATCGCAATATTAATATCGCAATACTCAGCATATCGCAATATTTTATTTTTTAATCGCAATAGTATCGTATAGTGATAATATCGTATCGTGGGGCCTCTGGTGATGCCCACCCTGCTCTCACGTTGAGACCGGCACACTCAAGTCCTGTCGTCCTATCGCTGTCTTTAACCCTTTCACTGCCACACGACAGAAGGTTAGCCCTTTACTATCACACAACCGACGGCGATACTCCATCATTAGCTCCGCAAATACTGAACACCTATCTTCTCCTGGGTGCTTGAGTAAGATACTGAACACCTATCTTCTCCTGGGTGCTTGAGTAAGATACTGAACACCTATCTTCTCCTGGGTGCTTGAGTAAGATACTGAACACCTATCTTCTCCCTGGGTGCTTGAGTAAGATACTGAACACCTATCTTCTCCTGGGTGCTTGAGTAAGATACTGAACTCCTATCTTCTCCTGGGTGCTTGAGTAAGATACTGAACACCTATCTTCTCCTGGGTGCTTGAGTAAGATACTGAACACCTATCTTCTCCTGGGTGCTTGAGTAAGATACTGAACACCTATCTTCTCCCTGGGTGCTTGAGTAAGATACTGAACACCTATCTTCTCCTGGGTGCTTGAGTAAGATACTGAACACCTATCTTCTCCTGGGTGCTTGAGTAAGATACTGAACACCTATCTTCTCCTGGGTGCTTGAGTAAGATACTGAACACCTATCTTCTCCTGGGTGCTTGAGTAAGATACTGAACACCTATCTTCTCCTGGGTGCTTGAGTAAGATACTGAACACCTATCTTCTCCTGGGTGCTTGAGTAAGATACTGAACACCTATCTTCTCCTGGGTGCTTGAGTAAGATACTGAACACCTATCTTCTCCTGGGTGCTTGAGTAAGATACTGAACACCTATCTTCTCCTGGGTGCTTGAGTAAGATACTGAACACCCATCTTCTCCTGGGTGCTTGAGTAAGATACTGAACACCTATCTTCTCCTGGGTGCTTGAGTAAGATACTGAACTCCTGCTTGTGGCAGTGCACTGCTCCTAAGCGGTTAAAGGAGGAGTAAAAAATGCAGATACATCATTTACCCCCAGAGACGACAAAGGACAAACCATTAACTTTAAACACTTAACTTGCCTTTAAAAAAAAAAAACATGACATGTCCTTTTCCAAAATAGGACTTTCCATTATGTTCTACCGAGGAAATGATTTCAAACTGTACATCCTATCAAACACAATGAGAATTCATAAGGCCTGGTGCCATCTACACTGTGCCGGGCGTAACTGGCCGATGAAACTAAGCCATTAGTAGTAGAACACAGGAAGGTTATAGAACACATTATACTACGAGCTTCCTGTTTTTTGTAAAAGGTCATGTTTCATGTCTTCTTCGTTTTTTTCTGAAAAAACACTTTCCTTGTTGGACTGCAGTGTAGAGGAAGGAGTAGTACAGGGGCTCAGGAGGTAGAGCAGGTCGTCTGGTAATCAGAAGGTTCCCGGTTCGATTCTGGCTCCTTCCCCCGGGCAGCGTGTCGAAGTGTCCTTGAGCAAAGACACTTAACCCCTTATATACTGCTCCAGATGAGCAGGTCGGCACCTCGCATGGTCACCTCCACCGTCGGTGTGTGAATGGGTGAACGTGAGGCATAAGTTATAAAGTGCTTTGGATAAAAGAGTCATATAAATGCAGCCCATCCGTCCAAGAGTCCTACGTTTCTCAAGACTAAAGCAATCAGTGAAGTGATGGCCTTGTACCTTCAGCATCCTGCCAGACCATGTTTAAATAGGGTTTAAAAAAGTGAACCTGTCATTTAATGTACTGCCCTCTCCCAAGCACACACACACACCTCACAGCATGTTGTCCTATTTGCTATGCTCTCTCTATCTCTCTCTCTCTTTATCTCTCTCTCTATCTCCCTCTCTCCATGGGCGGAGTTTATGGGGGTGCAGGGGGTGCATTGCACCCCCTGGTGGCCGGGGGTGAAATTGCCTTTTTTTTTTTTTTTTTTTTTAATCAAGATTATTTTTATTTTAATAAAATTATAATAATTGTGAGAAACAAATCTGAATTCTATTATGTTTTGTTTTACAATACATTCATTTTATAGTAGTAATCATGTCACATTATAAGGCGAACCTTCTGTAGTGTGGCAGTGAAAGGGTTAACGGCAACGCGCGGCCAGCAGCAGCAGCAGCAGCGCGATACAAAGCCACTTATTCTGAGATGATAATTAATGTATCTGGATAACCAATGCACGAATTTTGTCGAGGCAGGTAGCGTTATTTCGGGAAAATTGATATCTATAGCCTGGTATATTTTTCGTCCACGAAAAATGGAGGCTGTAATAATTATTATTGCTCGAGAGTCTCTATGAATAATAATAATTAGAGCCTAAGTCAGTTAAAAATGATCCCCCGTAGTGCTGTGTGTGTGAGTGTGTGTGTGTGCTGCTGTACTACCTAAATAAAATAAAAAATTAGGGGTTAGGGCATTGTAAAAACGCTAAAATAATAAAATAAAGGTCAAAAAAAATCGCGCGCGCCCGTATAGTTCGCCAAGCAGTCGCACCCCCTGGCGTCAAGTTCAAACTCCGCCTATGCCTCTCTCTCTCTCTATCTCCCTCTCTCTCTTTATCTCTATCACCCTCTCTCTCTCTCTCTCTCTCTCTCTCTCTCTCTCTCTCTCTCTCTGGTCCAGATGAATCTCTGCTTCTGTTGTCGTGCCACTAACCCTCAGGCACACATACACACACACACACACATACACACACACACACACACACACACACAGGCACACATGCACACACACATATACACACACACACACAGGAAGTGGAAGCCGCCTCTCTCCAGGGATAACTGGACTATGAAGTGAAGGGGGGGGGGCACTGAAGTTCAACCTCCTCATCTCCTCTCTTCTTCTGTTTCACCTCATTTCCGTCTGAAACCCTCACTTCTTATCTCCTGCCTAGAGGGAGGAGGAATACGATGCTTTTTCTTCACGCGTCGACACGTGACCCTCGGTTGTGTGACACAGGGGCTCAGGAGGTATAGAGCACGTCGTCCGGTAATCAGAAGGTTCCCGGTTCGATTCCGGCCCCTCCCCCGGCCCGGGCAGCGTGTCGAAGTGTCCTTCAGCGAGACGCTCTTGACCCCCTAACTGCTCCCGATGAGCAGGTGGGCATGTGTGAATGTGTGAGTGAGCGGCTGAATGTGAGGCATAAGTTGTTGAGCGCTTTGGGGAAAAAAGCACTGTATGAAAAAGAAATGCAGTCCAATATTGTCTGGTTCACGCAGGGTGGAGCTCCATCTGATACGGTCGCCACTGTCCCCGGACACATTTAACCCTTTCACTGCCACACGACAGCCGGTTAACCTGATGCTAATGATGGAGCATCGGCGTCGGTTGTGTGATAGTAAAGGGTTAACCTTCTGCCGTGTGGCAGTGAAAGGGTTAAGGCTGAGACCACTTATCGATTTATCGATAAGTATCGATAATGGCGTGAAATCGATAAGTGGCGTAATTCTTTTTGCATACTTTATACTATACTAAAATACTAGGTCTTGTGGCACGTTTGAGTTCAAACATCCCCGTTTCATGTAACTCAACTCTGCACTGTGCGTTCAATATGCAGTGCACTCCTCCATCACACCCAGAGCAAAACAACAAAGAATTGCTGCAAAATAAACATAAATTAGTTATTTAAATAATTTAAAAAAATATATACCATATAAATGTATTTTTTTTAAATACTAATAATTGAAAATATCGATATTTATAGATAATTTTGTCCCGATTTATCGATTCTTCCAAATGGCATATTCGTCACAGCCTTAAACACATTCAATCAAATTATGTTTCACATCTGATCCTGATCTGATATTCTGGTTCTCCCATCTGGTTTCTTGATCCCTTCTCAGCCTCGACCTGGAAAACACCAGAGGTGACAGGGTTCTCCTCGCGACCGCGTGTCACACAGACAACCTGCAGACGGGGAAACACGCTCTCGTCTGACGCCAGCACCTTTAGAAATACTCAGATAAATGAGTAATGACTACTTTTTTAGGTAAAAGTTAAAGTCTTCCATTCAAATATTTGATCTTGAATGTACTTAAGTATCTAAAGTAAAAGTACACATTCTACATGACATTTGTGTATCCATTGACCTCTATAGGTTATGTTAAAGTGGTATGTGGTCCAGTTATGCTGCTCTGATTAAAGGTTATGTTAAAGTGGTATGTGGTCCAGTTATGCTGCTCTGATTAAAGGGCATGTAAAAGTGGTATGTGGTCCAGTTATGCTGCTCTGATTAAAGGTTATGTTAAAGTGGTATGTGGTCCAGTTATGCTGCTCTGATTAAAGGTTATGTTAAAGTGGTATGTGGTCCAGTTATGCTGCTCTGATTAAAGGTCATGTTAAAGTGGTATGTGGTCCAGTTATGCTGCTCTGATTAAAGGTCATGTTAAAGTGGTATGTGGTCCAGTTATGCTGCTCTGATTAAAGGTCATGTTAAAGTGGTATGTGGTCCAGTTACGCTGCTCTGATTAAAGGTTATGTTAAAGTGGTGTAATGGCTTCTTGTAGGTCAACCAGGTAGTGTCTTTAACACGCACATTCCAAAAAATCCAAAACGAGATCCAAGGTATTATGAATTAAATTATAGATTTATTTTAAGCATCTAAATAAAACACCAAAAGAAAGATTCCAATACTCATAAATAATAGTATTCTAACACTGATGTGGTTTAAAGAAAAATGTATGACCTGGCACCTTCACCAAACGTTTTTACCATGCCTAGGCCTTCTCTTCCTGCTCATTAAACCACCTGAGATTCCAAGAGTCCCCGCCCCCCACTCTCAACATGCACTACCGGCCTTTGGATACTAGGTGGGGTAAATGACTACAGAGGGGCAGAAACAAAATGTAAACAAATTATATATACAATAAGAACACAATAGAATGGCTCCAACTAGTGGACTGCAACCTTGCCCAAGCCCGACCGGGCCCGACCCGGCCCGGCGGGTTCGGGCTGGGTAGGGCTTTTTTTTAAATAAATAATTCGGGCTCGGCCGGGCCCGGGCAGCCCCTCCTTTTTTTTTTTTTTGTTGTTTCAGTTTCGATTTTGCGCGGTGACGATTTAATAATAAACTCGAGAGTAGAACATGTGCTCTTGTGCTGGCTGCTGAAGGACTGTAGCCATGGAAGAATTGAAGCAGAAACTAGCTAAGGGGGAGCTTCTAAAAGTTGCTAATGTAACTGGGAAGTCTAGTTTGTGGAAGCACTTCGACCTGATTGTAAGTAGTACAACTAAGGAGCCTATTGGAAGTGTGCAGTGTAGAGAGTGCAGCGCAATTTTAAAATACGACAGCAAAAAGACTGGCACGTCCTCCCTCTTGCGACACGTTGAACGCGGTGGCTGCGGTCGTTTGAGTGCTAGTCAGTCACAACAGTTGCCACTGACAGCCTTCCTTCCAGCACCAGTGCCAACAAAAGTTAAATCTGCAGTATTGGATAAATGTGTTCAGTTCTGTTGTCGGGATATCAGGCCCTTTCAATCAGTTGCCGGAGAGGGCTTTGTGTCTCTGGTGCAAGAGCTCATAAATGTTGGAGCTACCGTCTCCCAGCTAAAGACGTGCTGCTGCATCCTACCACTATATCGAGAAAATGTCTTGATATTGCAGCCACAAAAAAAGACGAGCTCGTCAAGGAAATATCAGACATAATGTCCAATGTAAATGTGGGGATGACCACCGACATGTGGACCGATGATTACCGCAAGGTCAGTAGTATACATGTCACACACACAACACAATTCACAGCAATAATAGTAATAAACAAATTGCTTGCCAGACTCGCACGCTCTGTGTTCAGCATCCCCGCAAGTAGCAGCAGCAGCGAGAGAAATTTCAGTGTCGCGGGGAGAGTAGTGGATAAAAGGAGAACCACGCTGAAGCCATCTACGGTGGACTCTATTCTTCTCCTCCACGACGCATTTAAATTCTAAAGGAATTAAATGAATAATGTAAATAGTTCAAGAGAGAGAGGCAAGGTTGGCCAAATAGGCATTATGCCCTGAAAGGTCGATTATAATTTATTATTAGCCTATACGTTAAAGTTCATTGTTATTCGATTTTGGACATCTGGAGTGGACTTTGTTCAAAGCGGTAGGCCAATGCCATAAGCCAAATATTGTATTATTATTTTCTGATTTATAAGTTATTATTTTCTGATTTATTAGTATTTGCTGGTGTGTGGTCACGCTTCCCTGTTTTGTTGTGCTTTCATATATAAATATTGCTCTGCTCGAAATCTGATTTCTGATTTCTGTTTGTTTGTAGTGACTGAGTAGGCTATTGTGTCGTGTGTGTGACTGTGTGTGTCAAAGAAGATTCCATATAGCCTTCAAATGACAAGTTTTACGAGGCTGGCTCGCGCTGGGAAATAGAATTTGCGAAAAAAGGCTATATAATGGTTGTTAATTTTCAGCATATGTGTTATTTAGTTAGACCTATTGGACATTTTCGTTTTTGTTTATTTATTAAGTTAATATATAAACAGTGTTTAGAATATTTAAAACAAAAAAATAAAATAATTTTTGGCTATAATATATATATTAATGTTTCTTTCGTTTTCACTATCTGTTATTTAGGTAGACCTATTGAACATTTTCGTTTTTGTTTATTTATTAAGTTCATATAAAACCGTGTTTCGAATATTTAAAACAAATACAAAAAAAAAATATTAATAATTAATAATAATTAAAAAAAAATCGGGTTTTCAGGCGGGCTAGGGCCTAAAATATTATTTATAGTCGGGCTTATTTTCGGGCAGGGCCTGAAGTTCAAGGGCTCGGGTAGGGATCGGGCTTTATTTCAAGGCCCTTGCAGACCACTAGCTCCAACACACCGGCCCCTAATTGCCAAGCAAGGCAATTATCAATAGAACTGGAGCCCATATAATATAAGCAGCAATTACCATGAAAACTAGTTTATATACATTCTTTTTTACAGGTTTTCAAAGTCCATGCGTTTCTTGCTCTTCTTGAGAGTGTGCATTGTTCAATGATCGGTGTCAATCAGTATGTGTGTAGGTGTCGATGAGTCCGCTGATTCAATGTCAAGATGTTGCTTCTTCCAGGAGCAAACAAAGCTTGGTGATAGGTCTCTCCAATACGCCGCTCTTTGTTTTAAATCGAACACGACGAACCAGACCTCTGGAGTCTGGCAGCTTCGTCTTTGTTTATGACTGTACTGTAGACAGAGACATCTTTTTTCACCTCAGGATCGTCAACAGAAACAGCATCAATCTCTTCAGGAGATCTTGGCCAATGTGATTCAGGGCTTGAGAGGAATTCCGGGCCTTGGATCCACCTTTTTGACTTCAAGAAAGCATCAACTCGCAGACCACGAGAGACCTCATCAGCAGGGTTTAACTTAGAGCAGATGTATCTCCATTGAGATGGCTTTGACAGATCTGTGATGGTGGCCACTCTGTTTGCTACAAAGGTCTGGAATCTTTTAGTTCTGTTAGAGATGTACTTCATGACAGTCATGCTGTCAGACCAGAAGACTGATTCATCAAGTTGAAACGTCTTAGCATCTTGTCCATACGAACAGCCAAGACTGCGGCTGTAAGCTCAAGTCTTGGATTGGTAGTCTGCTTTAATGGAGACACTAGCTTTCCCCATAACGAAGGCAGTATGTATGTCATCCTTGTCACTTGTGAAGCAAAGGTAGGTCACTGTCCCATACCCTGCTTCACTGGCATCACAGAAATGATGTAACTGGGCTGTCTTTATCTCAAAGTCTCTTGGTAGGAAACATCTGTCCACATAGAATGCATCTAGCTGGGGCAATTCGGTTTGCCATCTATGCCACTGTTGAGCAATCGTGTCTGGAACGTCTGCATCCCAGCCACATCCGATCCTACACAAATTCTGTAGAATTATCTTGGCAGTTAGTATGACTGGAGACAAAAATCCCAGGGGATCGTACACAGAGCTGACAACTGAGAGGATGCCTCGTCTTGTAATGGGCTGTTCTTTTACTGCCATGTTGAAGTTGAACGTGTCAAGTTCAATGTTTCATTGGGCTCCTAGAGCTCTTTCCATAGGGAGACTCTCCCTATCCAAGTCAAGGTTTTTTACCTCTTTGGCCTTGTCCTCTTCAGGAATCCGAGAGAGTACAGAGCGACAATTGCTTATCCATTTGGTCAGCTTGAATCCTCCCTTGGAACACACCTCCTTGAGGCCTTGATACAGTGACAAGGCCTGACCTTCGGTTTTGACAGACTTCAAACAGTCATCCACATAAAAGTTCTCTTTGATGGTATTGATTACCTCCTGTGGAAAGTCATCCTGATTGTCATCCGCAGTCTTCCTCAGTGCGAAGGTGGCACAGCTTGGAGAGGATATGGCACCGAACAGGTGCACAGTCATTCTGTACTCAACAAGCTCTTGGCTGATGTCACCATTAGGCCACCAGAGGAAACGCAGCAGGTCAACATCTTCATCTGCTACCTTTACCTGGTGGAACATTCCTTCCACGTCAGCCATGAGGGCAATTTGACTCTGGCGAAAACGGAGGAGCACGCCGATGAGGGAGTTTGTTAAATCAGGTCCTTGGAGAAGCTCTTGATTCAGGGATGCACCCCGGAAAGATGAGGCACAATCAAACACAACACGAATTCTTTTCTTTCTTGGATGGTAAACTCCGTGATGTGGAATGTACCACACTTTCCCGTCGTCACGTTTTACTTGCTCTTGGGGAACCATTTCAGCATATCCTTTGTCGATAACATCCTGAAGAAAGCCTTTGTACTCCTCAAAGAATGTGTTATTCTTTTTGAACTTTTTCAAGAGGTGCAGTGCTCGCTGCTCCGCCAATGGGCGATTATTAGGCATCTTTACATCCTTCTTCCGAACGGGTAGTTTCAAATGATAGTGCCCATCTTTTAGCATTGCAGAGCTGGACACAATCTGCATGAACTCTTGGTCTTCCATGGACATCTTGCTTTTGTCTGTATCATGCTGCTCTAGAAAGTCTTGATTATACTGCTTGATTTAGCAGTTCCTACACTCTTTCAATGGATGTACGGTTGACACTAATGCTAGGATGACCACATTCATCCAGGCCGATGTTATCATGGAGTGGCCCATTGACCACCCATCCAAGGAGAGTGTTTATAGCGTAAGGCCCATTACCTTCACTGCTGACGATTATCCATGGTTCCAAAGCCTTAGGTGTGTTGACACCAATCAGTAGCTCAACATCGGCATCAATTTGCATTAACTCAACATCCATTAGATATGGCCACTGTCGGATATCGTCTTCTGTAGGAATGTTGTCCTTTGTGACAGGAATGCTTTGTTGAGTATAGCATTCTGGCAATTGCAGGAAAGAATCACTCTCAAGAGCAGCCACTTCTAGTCCAGAAACTTTAAAACTGGGAACAAGCCTTGACTGCCTGGTATCTTGGCCCATTGTTGTCAGAAGTATCTCCACCTTTTTTTCCTGTAGCATTTAGCTTCGTCATCAACTTTTCAGTACAAAATGTACCGGTGCTTCCATTGTCCAGAAAGGCATATGTGTGCACAATCTTGCTTCCTTTCGAGAGCTTTACCTGAACTGGTACAATGGCAAGCACACATTCTTTGTTACCGGCCCCAGTAGAGCCGCTGATATCTAGAGAGACCATTGCACTGGTTACTGGAGCTTTGTCTTTGGTGGCTTCTTTGGAAACATTTACCTCTGCTTGCATGCTTCCTTTATTTTCAATTTCTCTGTGCAACAGAGTGGGATGGTTTCGCTGGCATTGTTGACAGGTCATGCGCTTCTGACAGCTCTTGCTCATATGTCCCCTTGTGAGACATCCAAAACACAGTCCTTTGCTTCTGAGAAACTCAACTTTCTCCTCGTTTGGTCTGTGTTTCAACTTCTGACAGAATTCCAATGCATGCCCATTATCACAAAAAGTGCCGCGTTTTTTAGAAGCATCCACTATGTTGTCCTGTTCTTTGTTTCTAGTCAGGCTTGCCTCCACAACTTTTTCTGGTATAGCAGTTATCTTTGTTGCAAAACTGCTCCCTCTGCTGGGCGGTTTAGCTTTTTGCGTTGAGTCTGTATACTTAGGCTTTGTACCTGGTTTTTGAGTTGCAAAGTCTTGAATGTCCCCAAAGACTGGGTCCAATGCTATTCTGGCTTGCTTCTCCACAAACTTTACTAGATCTCCAAACCTGGCTCTTCTTTCGTATCTTTCCTGAAAGTCACACACGGCTGATCTCCATTTATCACGGAGCTTGAATGGTAACTTTGAGACGATGGTTCTGAGATGCGTTGGATTTTCCAACTCCATCATGTGCTCCATATCCTGCATCGTATTACAACAGCCTCTCAAAAACAGTGCATAGGAACGCAAACCATTACCATCTTCTGCTCTAAGGACTGGCCAGCTCAGGGCTTTATCCATATAGGCAGTTGTTATTTTCATCTCATTGCCAAAGTTTAACTGAAGCCGTTGTCTTGCTTTGTTGTATCCTCTTGTAGGATCCATGTGTAAACAGCTGCGAATGAGTTCTCTCGGTTGGCCTGTTGTGTACTGCTCCAAATAATAAAGTCGGTCTTGCATGTTATCGGTTTTACTCTCAATCCCATGTTGGAAGGCTTTAATGAATGACCTATAATGAAGTGGGTCACCACTAAACACTGGTATGTCTCTTGTTGGCAGTAGAGAGCTCTGCTGTTGCTTTATCAGGAATTGAGTGATGTCATTTTGTTTTTGGATAGCGTTAGCAAGAGCATTCTGGTTATTGTTCACATCATCCTGTCTGTAACCTGCTCTTTGAGAGTCAAATACATTGGCACCTCCTGTATTGGTCAATGGTGTTTGTCTCAAGCTTGTATGCAGAGCAGTAGAATGGGGCCTTGATTTGCAAAGACTTGGTCTCCCTTTTGGAATCATGTATTCAGTGGCATTGGATACATCCTGTAATGCTGGCGGATGTTTCTGTGTTAACGATGGTTTGTATTCATGAAAATTATTTTGCTCACTTCCATTCCAACTTGCTTTGCCATCCAGTGATGTTCTTATTCTTGCCCGAGCAAGAGAGGATTTTTCACCCTCTTCCAGTTCCAGTATCTTTATTTTTGCAATTGAAGCAGCCAGCTCAGCTTCAATTTCCAGTGCTTCTCTTTGTGATTTTAGTCTGGATATGGATATGGATTCTTCCATATCAAGCATGTGTTTCCTTTGCAAAATTGCAGCTTTAGCCTCCAAAGCAGCATGCTCAGCCTTTGCTCTTAGTCTAGCAGATGATGCTTTTGATGTTATGGATGCATGTGTCTTTGTGCTAGAAACAGCAGAGATGCTGTCATGGGGATGAATCATATCCTGTAGGTTTGAATCCTCTTTCAACTTTACAGCACATTCTGATGTAGCATCAACATTTAAACCCAAATTACTTGGCAAGTCATGGTTATCGGCACCCTTATCATCAAACTCCAGCACACCATGCACCCACATGTTAACTTGACTAAGAAAGTCTTTGAAATCCAAGAGCTTTGGTTCAAACCAGCTGGCATGATCAGCCTCTTTTTCCTCTTCAGGCAACATGTGCTGCACAGCCACTTGCATCTCCATAAATGTTGACAACAGATCATTGAACATGCAAACATGATAGTCCATATCATCTTTCTTGTCTTTTTTCACGAGTGTGATGATTTCATTCTTTTTCTTTGTCAACATGCCCAGCCTACTTCGCCGAGTGCCAATCAACTTCCATAACATTTCCTCATGACTGGGTTTAGCAGCATCGGCCATTTTGATTTCCAGTCACACACTTTGTTCCAAACATCCAATTCAATACAGCATTTCCAGTGAGGCTTTACTTGTAAATCCATTCACAGTTGTGACATCATGATACTGTGACATTTGAAACACTTGCTTCCAACAACAGATGAATGGTAGACAGTAGATGAGCATCTTTGGTTCTTCATTAACTTGATTTACTTGTAAATTAATTCACAGTTGTGACATCATGATCTCCATTGAGCTTCAAAACACTTGCTGTTAACAACAGATGAATGGTAGACAGTAGATGAGCATCTTTGGTTCTTTATTAACTTGATTTACTCACTGTTTTCATTGTTGTCCTTGATTTACTCACTGTTTTCATTGTTGTCTGTATTGTTCCAAGTTCAACTCCATTGTGTGGAATTCCATCCATGGTAGAATTTTTCTTTAAACTTTAATGTAATGGCTTTTTTTTTTTTTTTTTTTTTTTTTATTATTGCAAAACAAAACTTATTAAAAGTCAGTACTCAACACACAATGTATAATGAAACTTTCAGTAAAGGTGGTTAAAATATATGCAAGTACAGAAACAGGATAAAACAAAAATAGTCAATAATAACATTTTAACCGTATACCGTGTATATCCAGCGAAGTTACAATTATATAAATGTTAGTATATAATATACCCCTAATACCTATTTTCTAAAACCCTACACACATATGCTCCAGCTCAAACCCCCCCCTCCCGGACCCCCTCTTGGATAGTACCTCCATTATCCCTCACTCCTAACCAGACATCACCATTATAGGCTAGCTTTTATTCTCTCCACCACTTCTAACCACATTAACATTTTGGATTCATTGAGCCCCAGAATTCTTGCTGTTGATATTTCTTGATATATCACATCGAGATATGTAAGAAACCACACTTTCCGGCAAATTTTTTCCGGTTGAAACCAACGTGATGCAATCAGTTTTTTAGCTACTGTGATACCCGATAAAACCAATCTTTTTAGTTGTGGGTTCACTGCAAACTCAAAAACATCATTCAATAGCAATACCGCGGGGTGTACAGGTATATTCCAAAATACGAGTATTGATAATTGTTGGGACACATCTTTCCAGAATGCCTTAACTGGTGGGCAGTCCCAATACATGTGCATAAATGTTCCTTCGTCCCCATTTGTACATTGGGAGCATTTGGAGTCTTGTATAAGCCCCATTTTGCACAGCCTTATAGGAGTCAAGTATGTCCTGTGAATATAGTTCAGATTGATTTGTTGATGATCCGGGTTCCTTGATGTAAGTCGGACATTTGCCCAGGCTCCTTGCCAATCAAAGTCATTTTCCAGGTCTGGTATATCCCTCCTCCAGACATTGTCTAGTTGAAGGGTTTCGTACGAGGACGTTAGTAATTGATAATAAAAACCTGATACAAAACCTCCCAATGTATCTCTTTCATAGAAAAATTTGTGGTATCTGTGGTGTTCAATTGGTATGTGTAATGGAACACCGTGAGATCTCATACAAAGTCGTAACTGTATGTAAAAAAGCCATGTGGACTCGGTGAGGTTAAACTTTATGCATATTTCGACATAACTACAGAGGCCCTTGTTATTAAAAATATCCCCTAATGAGTGTATGCCTCTTTCTTCCCATACAGGGAATCTTATAGGTCGTTTTCCCATTAAGAGAGCATTGTTATTGAATATGGGAGTGTGATTATGCCATACTTGATGGTTAGGAAATTTCCTTTGTGTTTCCCGCCATGTCCTGATTGCATGGGTTATTATTGGGCCAAATTCTCGCTCACAATGCTTGATTGAAAGTTTAGTGTATGCTATGTCTTTCAATCTCTGTGGGGCTACTATGTTTTCTTCTAATTTTCTCCAAGATACCAAAGCCTCGGGGTCAAACCATATCTTCTTCAATGGTCTTAATGTGAAGGCATTAAAATATTGTAAAAAATCTGGGACTGCCATGCCACCGTCTGCTTTACTTCTCTGTGCGGTGGATCTTTTTATGCGAGGTGGTTTGTTATTCCAAATAAATTTGTATGTGGAGGTTTGTAATCTTTTCCAGTAGCCCTCTGGAGGAGGTAACGGAAGCATTGAGCTGAAGAAATTGATTCTTGGTAATACATCCATCTTAACTATTGATACCCTTGCCTGTACTGAGTTTTTAAGTTTTGCCCACCTGTCCAGGTCGTCCTTGATTTTGTTCTGTATTTTTGTGTAATTGTGCTTCACCGTTTGTCTTATGGTGGGAAATATTTCCACACCCAAGCATCTGAAATGTTTGACCATGGGTATCGCACCTGGGAGGGTTGTCTCTTTTTTTGCACTGGTGTTAAGAGGAAGAAAAGCCGACTTAGGCCAATTTATTTTAAATCCCGATAAATCACCAAAGTTCTCTATCAACTTGAGTATAAGCGGCAATGTGTTGTTGGGGTTTTGCATGAACAATATTACGTCGTCCGCATATAAACTAATTTTATGATGTGTGCCCTTGATTACTATTGGTTCTATGTGTTGGGATTGTCTTATAAATTGTGCTAAAGGTTCTAATGATAGATCGAATAGTCCGGGACTAAGAGGGCAACCTTGTCTGGCTGAGCGCGATACCGGAAAGATATCGGAGATGAATGTGCCTGTTGTAATCCTGGCCGATGGGTCCTTGTATAGTACTTTAATCATATCAATGAAACCTTTTCCTAACCCCATCCTTTCCAATACTGCCCATAGAAACGACCATTCCAACCTGTCAAATGCTTTCATAGCATCCAGGGATAGTATCGCCTTAGGTGTGATGTCCTCTTTGTCTGTATCTAGTACGTGCAGTATTCGCCTTATGTTATCATTGATCAGGCGACCTTTTATGAAGCCTGTTTGGTCCGTATGAACTAAAGACGTCATATGCTTTTGCAATCTGATGGCTAATATCTTAGAGTACAGTTTGACATCGGTTCCGAGGAGGCTTAAAGGACGGTAACTACCGCATTCAGTGGGGTCTTTGTCTTTTTTGTGAAGAACTGAAATGAGTGCGGTATTTTGGTGTTCAATGAAGCTTCCCTCTTTGACTGAGTATAAGATCATATTTAGTAATAAGGGTCCAAATATGTCCCAGCAAGAAATGTACATTTCTGATGGGATACCGTCAATTCCCGGAGCTTTGCCGTTTTTCATTCCGGATATGGCCTTCTTGAGTTCTTCTAATGTGATCGGTACTTCTAACTGTTTAGCGTCTTCATCCGTAAGTTTAGGGAGAGTAATTTGATTAAGATATGTGTCTAATTTGTCTTGATCAAAGGTCGTTTCTGAGTTATATAAATCGGAGTAGAATTCTTTGAATGTATCGTTTATTATTTTGGGTTCTGTTACTAGAGCTTGTTGTTTCCTAATGGCAGTTATATCTGCAAATTTTGCATTAATTCTTAGTCGCATGGCTAATAGATGACTAGGTTTAGAACCTTGGAAGTACTGCTGTTGTCTAGTGCTGCGTATTTGCAATTCCGATTTTTGTCTGTACATTGCTTTGATCTCTGTCTTTAGAATGTTAACTTGGTTATCTAGTCTAGTAGAGTTGTTGTATTTTAAAGAATTAAAAAGCGTTGAGTAAAGCGTTTCCATTTCAGACAGTTTTGTGTTTTGATTTTTGCGCAATATGGAGGTAAATCTATCCGAGAAATCCTTGATCATATTCTTTACCGACATCCATAATATTCTGGGATCTTGCACCGAGTTAGCATTATCTTGTAGGAATACTGTGAGAGCTTCTTTAATTTGTGTAATGAATTCCTTGTTGTTAAGCAGCATCGAATTAAAACGCCATCTTGGGGCCCGGGTAGATAGTGTACCAAATGTTGCTTTCAGGATTAAGTAGCAGTGATCTGATAGCGCATTGGGTGTCATTTCCACTTCGTATTTATCAAATATTCTCGGGGATGCAAAGACGTAATCAATTCTGGATAGTGTGTTGTGTCTCGCCGAACGACAGGAGTACTTGCGGGTCATGGGGTTAAGTGAACGCCATAAATCAGTTACTCCTGTTGATTTCGACCAATCTTTTAATGCTTTAGATGAATTCTTTTGTTCGCTGGAGAAGGAAAGGTAAGTTTTGTCCATCCTTGGGTTCCAAATGGCATTAAAATCCGCACCTATTATATATGAGTACTCGGGATGGTTTAACATTTCTCCTGTTAGTGAAGTGAAGAAACCCACTTCGTACAAATTCGGGGCATATACCGCTGCCAATGCAATTTTCCTGTTATTGTGTATAATCCTAGCTATAGTTATGCGCCCCTCAGCATCCGACCATACCCCTTTCAATTCGATATTTAATTTGCGTCTGACGACTATGGCTACCCCTCTAGTTCTCGTAGCAAAAGAAGAGTGACCAATATTATGGTATATCCGCTAACGTATTTATGTCTCCCTCTAAAATGTGCGTTTCGCTTAATAGAGCCACGTCCACATGTTCTTTTTTCATCAGTGTAAGCACGCTTTTGCGCTTGTGTTGTTTGTTTATCCCACCGGTGTTCCATACCATTATATTCAAACTAGCCATAGTCTATGCATGTTTTCGTGTAGTTTTTGGTAATGTTTCTGGAGTATGAAGCTACAATAGATGCACATCCAATTAATGAGGTCCCGTTGAGAGCTGAGCTTAAAAACATATATATATACAAATAAAAATCCCCTATTTTCCCCTCTCCCAGAAAGTCGAACATGCCTGTGTTCCAAGAACACATCCTCCGCGATTGACTTTCTCCCATGGTCCACCGGATTGCCCAACCTGAGCATTGTAATCCTAATTTTCCTATGCTCATTGCCATAGGATCTAACATTTCCATTCTATTGCAATAGAATGTCGCTTTTGGTCTTGCACCTTCCCTTACTGTAATGAAGTATTGTGATAAATAACCTAAAGATAAAAATTAAAAATAAAATAAAAAGAGAATAAACCTTTATCGACATATTCCTTTGAACCCTCCACCAACGTGTGGGGGAAAAAAAAAAGGAAAAGATTGTAGATCAATATTGACACCTTAATGTGAAGAACATTGGAAAAGAATAATGTAAGTTAAAATATATTTAAAAAATATATAGTAATATTGACACCTTAATGTGAAGAACATTGGAAAAGAACAATGTAAGTTAAATTATATTTAAAAAATATAGAGTAATGAGAAGAAAAAATTAAATAAAATAAAAATCAATGGAAAGATATAGATAAGGAATAAGAGATAAATAATTATCAACGTGGAGAAGCCACTAGAACCGATTTAACTGATTAGATAAGATAGAAAAGCAGCGCCTTTTAGCGCTTCAATGTGCCTTTAATGGAGTGATTACTTAAATTGTTAGAATAACCTTGCTGTGCTCATACGTTTATGTGTGGATAATTTTAAAGTATTATTAAGGGCTGATTGCACTTCATTTAATTTATTATCTGCTATGTGTATGCACACCGAATGTTATTGTTAGAGTTGTATGCTTCGTTGTCATGGTGCCTTATATTCTAGAAGGTTGTAGAATATACTAGTGCCTAGACTATTTTACATTCCAGAATGATCTAAGAGACCCAGGGCATTTGAGCGATAAACCCAGAATATTCCAGATAGATCTTTTTGCATTGATATTTATTTGTCCCCTCAGAGACCAGAGACTGAAATTATAATGTATTATGAATCGTATTATACACAGTACACTTTGTTATAGACGACTTGCATATCGTTTGCTACTTTGATGAACACAACAATGTCATTCCAACACTGGTGGAATGACCTCATTGATGAACACAATAAAGTCATTCCAACACTGGTATATATTTAGAGAGAGGCTTAACTGATTCCGGCATTTTCGTCATGCTTTGGGTTATTTGCTGCATTTTGATTCAGGAAATCCTCAGCTTCAAAGGGTGTAAATGGACCTGACCTGCGGCCGTTATTGCCCAAGAATGATAACAGCGCCGGATATGCTAGCCTTGGCTTGTAGCCGGCTATGTACAGCTTTTGCATCACATCTTTGTATGGTTGACGTCGGATGATGGCCTCTCTGCTCAAATCTTCGTAGATAAATATTGGTTTATCACCATACTTCAGCTTCCCACGTTGGTTGCGAGCATATTTGATGATTTCATCCCTTGTTGTAGTTTTCCGCAGAGTGACAATGATGACTCTCGGCCCGTTGATATTTTGCCCCTGGGAACCAATTCTGTAAACTTGTTCCACTTCTGGCACTTTGTTTGGATCGGAGTTTTCCAAAATCGTTGATAACTCTTTTGGAAAGTTGATGTCATCGCAGTTCACTGATTCATCAAGCCCCACAATGCGGATGTTATTCCGCCTGTGGTAACGATGGGTTTCTAGTTGCCTCTCCATCACTTCGTTTTTAAGCAATTTTATTTCCCTCCGGTATTCATCTTTCACTTTTTCCATCTCTTCTCCCATCTCTGTCATGCTACCTTCGTTCGCCTTGACTGCTTTTGTGTTTTCTGTCACCGAAATCTCCACTGTCGTGATTCGCTTTGACTGTGCATCGATCGCTTTCTTGACTTCTTCTAATTTCTCATCGATGCGATCGAATTTAGCCTCGATGCGATCGAATTTAGCCTCGACGTTTGCCTCGAGCGCCTTGATGTGTGTAATCTGCAGGTTAGACTGTTCTACCATCTGTTCTTTCATCAGGTTAGACTGTTCTACCATCAGGTTAGACAGTGTGTTGAAATCGGGTGGATTTCTGCTTTCTTCAGTTGGCGGCATATGGTAGATAGATGCAGTGACGTTGGAATCCATAAATCTGGCTGCTCTCCCTTTCACGGAGCTTGAATCTGTACCTTCTTTTATGTTGGTCTCTATTGACTCTCTTTCGGGGACCGTAATCGATGATCCCGGTAAGTTGTCCTCTTCCTTCTCCTCCTCGGAGCTTGTCGCCGTCGGCTCAGAACCAGCGACGGTTAGGACGCGTCTTTCTCGTTTTTTTACGTCCTGCGCCGTTGAAGTTGCCGTAGTTATTTTCTCTGCCTTCTTTCCACCTTTAACCATATTGTCTTTTGATATGGTTAGTAGAGGGTCTTAACAATACATACGATGTGGTCTATTCTCTTTCTTTACTGTCCAAATAATGTTTTTAAACGAAATTAGCGTTAGTGGGAGCGGAGCAATTGCAAAATGCGTGTGCTACATGTTGTAGCTTAACCGGAAGTCAATGTAATGTAATGGCTTCTTGTAGGTCAACCAGGTAGTGTCTTTAACACGCAAAAATCCAAAACGAGATCCAAGGTATTATGAATTAAATTATAGATTTATTTTAAGCATCTAAATAAAACACCAAAAGAAAGATTCCAATACTCATAAATAATAGTATTCTAACACTGATGTGGTTTAAAGAAAAATGTATGACCTGGCACCTTCACCAAACATTTTTACCATGCCTAGGCCTTCTCTTCCTGCTCATTAAACCACCTGAGATTCCAAGAGTCCCCGCCCCCCACTCTCAACATGCACTACCGGCCTTTGGATACTAGGTGGGGTAAATGACTACAGAGGGGCAGACACAAAATGTAAACAAATGATATATACAATAAGAACACAATAGAATGGCTCCAACAAGTGGTATGTGGTCCAGTTATGCTGCTCTGATTAAAGGTTATGTTAAAGTGGTATGTGGTCCAGTTATGCTGCTCTGATTAAATGTTATGTTAAAGTGGTATGTGGTCCAGTTATGCTGCTCTGATTAAAGGTTATGTTAAAGTGGTATGTGGTCCAGTTATGCTGCTCTGATTAAAGGTTATGTTAAAGTGGTTTGTGGTTCTACTGCTCTGATTAAAGGTTATGTTAAAGTGGTACATGGTCCAGTTATGCTGCTCTGATTAAAGGTTATGTTAAAGTGGTATGTGGTCCAGTTATGCTGCTCTGATTAAATGTTGTGTTGAAGTGGTATGTGGTCCAGTTATGCTGCTCTGATTAAAGGTTATGTTAAAGTGGTATGTGGTCCAGTTCTACTGCTCTGATTAAAGGTTATGTTAAAGTGGTATGTGGTCCAGTTATGCTGCTCTGATTAAAGGTTATGTTAAAGTGGTATGTGGTCCAGTTACGCTGCTCTGATTAAAGGTTATGTTAAAGTGGTACATGGTCCAGTTATGCTGCTCTGATTAAAGGTTATGTTAAAGTGGTATGTGGTCCAGTTATGCTGCTCTGATTAAATGTTGTGTTGAAGTGGTATGTGGTCCAGTTATGCTGCTCTGATTAAAGGTTATGTTAAAGTGGTATGTGGTCCAGTTCTACTGCTCTGATTAAAGGTTATGTTAAAGTGGTATGTGGTCCAGTTATGCTGCTCTGATTAAAGGTTATGTTAAAGTGGTATGTGGTCCAGTTATGCTGCTCTGATTTAAGGTTATGTTAAAGTGGTATGTGGTCCAGTTATGCTGCTCTGATTAAAGGTTGTGTTAAAGTGGTATGTGGTCCAGTTATGCTGCTCTGATTAAAGGTTATGTTAAAGTGGTATGTGGTCCAGTTATGCTGCTCTGATTAAAGGTTATGTTAAAGTGGTATGTGGTCCAGTTATGCTGCTCTGATTAAAGGTTATGTTAAAGTGGTATGTGGTCCAGTTATGCTGCTCTGATTAAAGGTTGTGTTAAAGTGGTATGTGGTCCAGTTATGCTGCTCTGATTAAAGGTTATGTTAAAGTGGTATGTGGTCCAGTTATGCTGCTCTGATTAAAGGTTATGTTAAAGTGGTATGTGGTCCAGTTATGCTGCTCTGATTAAAGGTTGTGTTAAAGTGGTAAAAGGTTAAACCGATGGAAGAGAGCCGCTGTACTGTTGCCCCAGAGTGGATGCTTCTAGAAATTCAAGTTTTGATATGAAGAGGTTGGTAGATAATGAAGCATATGACTCAAATGCAATCAGTATAATAACCTACGTTCATGACGAAAGGCAGGTCTGCAGAGCTCTTAAAGGAACACACCAACTTTTTGGGAAAACAACAGGGCTTTTGAGGTGATGAAATCACTGCACCCAGGCAGCAGTGGTTTGGCAAAATTTTTTTTCTTCTGCTTAGAAAACTAAAATGTCACATTTTTTATTTTATTTTCTCCACGTGGTAAATACACAGGTCACAAAATGTTTACAGGAATGTTTTGGAGTTGTATTTGGAGTGTATTTTGTGACTGTTGGGAACTAGGCTACACTGGCACACCTACTTCCAGTGAATGATGCTAAGCTAGGCTAACGGTGTGGCTGTTCCCTAAGCCTAATGCAATGCACAGAGAAGAAATGGTATGTATCTGCTTGTCTAACTCCAGGGTAGATGGCAAATAAGCTAATTTCGCGAAAAGATGGCGTGCTCCTTTAACTCCATGATCAGCGTGTCCCTGAGACAAGGCACGGCACAGGAGTGTTCTCTTTGGAGAGAGGAGAGCACGTACAGCGCCGTCTGACTGTGTAGACTAGGGTGTAGACGGTGAGGCTTGAATGGCCTGCGCTGCCCCTAGAGGACACGCCCGAGAAGGTCAACACACCTGCAGCCGGTAACATTATTAAACAATGGGTCTATTTGATTTAGGTGAAGCCAGCATTGAAAATAGTCAATAGTAGTACAGTATGGTCAACGCTGGCTCATTGGAACACCTAAACCACACCAAGCGACAAACCTTTACCCCTGTGTGCACCACCTTGCAACAGACAGCACGTGAATGAAAAGGGTACGTGCGTGATTTCTAGTACGTGAGTTATCTTTCCGATAACGCCGTTGTTTGTCAACGGTTCAAGACGGGGAACTAAATCATTGTTTGTCGACCCGGTTAAAAGACGACTCATATTGTAGCTATAGTGTATATAGATACTGGACTGTATAGGACTGAGAAGCTCTGTACCCCCCCCCCCGCCCCATGCTGCTTTGACACCTGAATTTCCCCAAGGGGATTAATAAAGGATCATCTTATCTCATCTTAACCCTTTCACTGCCACACGACAGAAGGTTAGCCCTTTACTATCACACAACCGACGGCGATGCTCCATCATTAGCATCATTCCGCGGAGCTAATGATGCTAATGATGGAGCATCGCCGTCGGTTGTGTGATAGTAAAGGGCTAACCTTCTGTATTGTCGCAGTGAAAGGGTTAACCGGCTGTCGTGTGGCAGTGAAAGGGTTAACCGAGGAAACGCCCTCCATCCCTGATATGGACACCACACACGCGTGTTCCTGGTCAGATATGGACACCACACCACGTTGACAGATTGTTAATGCTTCACACCCCCATCAATGGTAAATTTACTGTATTTACAGCTTTTATCCAAATTGCTTTACTTTCATTTGTTCCTCACATCTTTTACCCGTTCACTCACAACACTCACACACCGACGGCGGAGGCGACCGTGCCAAGGTGCCGACCTGCTCATCGGGAGCAGTTAGGGGGGTTAAGTGTCTTGCTCAAGGACACATCGACACGCTGCCCGGGAATCGAACCGGGAACCTCCGGATTACCAGACGACAGCTCTGACTTCCTGAGCGCAGCTTCTCCAACCACCGTGTTTCATTCTGGGTACAACACCGCCTCTAATGGCGATCTAGTCTGCGGCAGGGGTGCTCACACTTTTTATATCATGACCCCCTTTTATTTAGGATTCTTTGTGGCGACCCCACACTTTAATGTATCTCGTCATTTCAACGTGGCATTAAGTAATATCAAAATAAAAGCACACGTTGTTGAACTTGATCATGCATATTTATTAGAACATTTAATTACAGCACTATGTTATCAATACATATTTATAAAACAAGGCATATTTAGCCAGAATATGTTGCCAGAACATTAAAAAAAATATATATATATATATATATCGATTTAAAATGTTTCTTTACTTGCCAATGCGCGACCCGACCCCACTGTCACCTACCCACGACCCCACTTTGGGTCGCAACCCGTAGGTTGAGAACCGCTCGTCTACGGTAGTTGTGGGACCGGCGTCGGGTCTATTGAACTTCTCTCTCTCTCTCCCTCTCTCTAGACAACATGGCGTGACCTTATCATCCCAAAAGCAGCCGTCCCTCGTCGCGGCAGGCAGCTTCATTACTTCAGGCAACCTTCTTGCGTTCAGCGCCCCACGTGACCACGCCTAGCACGCCCCCGCGGCCACGCGGCAGAGCGGAGCGGCAGAGGCGCGCAGGTTGCCGCGGCATTATGCACACGCAATCCCCCCTGTTTTAACATCGACGGTTAGCTCAACTCGTTTGCCAGCTTGCTGTGGAGCCTGCGGTGCGTTGGTGACAAGTTTGAATCACTTCAATTTGTATTTTTTTTATTTTTTACGTTTAATTAATTTATCTTCTCTCTATATAAACGTAACTAGCGTCTGTCTTTCTTTCGCCGGTTAAGTTTAGGCATTCTTTCGGAGTTGGTTAAGGTTAGGGTTAAGTTTAGGCATTCTTTCGGAGTTGGTTAAGGTTAGGGTTAAGTTTAGGCATTCTTTCGGAGTTGGTTAAGGTTAGGGTTAAGTTTAGGCATTCTTTCGGAGTTGGTTAAGGTTAGGGTTAAGTTTAGGCATTCTTTCGGAGTTGGTTAAGGTTAGGGTTAAGTTTAGGCATTCTTTCGGAGTTGGTTAAGGTTAGAGTTTGTCGCAGAGCATGGCAATAGAATGCCTGTCTTTCTTTCGCCGGAGCAGCAGCCTATTTCCGCTCTGCCTCTCTGCCGCGGTCGTGGGCGTCGTGGCCAATCAGAGAAACGCTGAACGCAAGTAGGTTACCTCACGCCGGCGGGCAGGGCTCCACGCTATGCAAAATCAGTAGTGTGACACATAATCACATCTGTTATGATCGCGTGGTACTCGATTCCACAACCCTTTATCCTAAAACAGGCCTGATTATCAGTGATCAAGGCGGTTCTTCTACTCGGTAATAGAAGTTTACTTGGAGCAGTATGATGGATGAGAAACAGACCTTTATTCTTCCCAGCAGGGGCGTAGCTGGGGGGGGGGTAGCTTAGGATGATTCCAAGGGCCCAGCACTGGGGGGGGGGGGCCCAAAACATATATATATTTTTTTTTACTAGACATCACTCAGGTGTATTATTGATGCTCTCATTGATACTATGTTTGTTTCTGAAGTGGGTGTGTGTGTGTGTGTGTGTGTGTGTGTGTGTGTGTGAGATATATATAGAGAGGGGGGGCTTTGGTAGACTATTGCATTGGTCCATTCATTGAAGATGAACGCAATGCGACATCCTTTACTAGGTTCACCCACCAACAGTGCAGGTGCTGAACTGCTGATCCGAATGTATAGGTAAAAACCATATTATGCGTTTTCATCAATAAAAAAATTGCCAAAAAAAATTCCGCTCGCGCGCTCGCATTCACTGGGAGCCTACAAATACATTCTTTCATGGGGCCCAGAATCTGGAGCTACACCCCTGCTTCCCAGGCTGCTGATGCAACAGCATGAACACTGCATTACTGTACTTTGAGGAAAACTGGAATAATTTGCCCGGCTCATTCAGATCAATTCTTTCTCATTGCTTGTTTATTTAAAACCGAACAGTTACCAACTGTTTCGCCTGTTTTATTGCAACACTACTATCACTGACATCTAAGATTCTTTAGATTGCTATGTTTTAGTGAGTTTTTCCTTACCTTCGCGTGGGGTATGTCTGGGAGTGTTGCATTAATAAAACAAATTTGGACTTTATGGTGTTTTTGTTTTGTTCTTGATTTATTGTGATGTTTCTTCTTGACTTGTTTAAAGAAGACGTGTCCGGCCCATGGGGACATTAACGTGTGTTGTCGGGCCTTACAGATAAATTAGATTTGATTTGTTGTGTGTCTTTAAAAAGAAAAAAAAACTTTTTTTCTCCTTTTTCCGTTTTTCTCCCCTCCCAATGTTAGTTGTTATGCCAATTCCCAATCCTCTTCCTGGTCGTTGCGCATTCTACCCCCTACCGTCGGTCTGGGAGGGTGGAGACTATCACATGCTTCCTCCGACACATGTGTACCCAGCCCACCACTTCTTTTCACCTGGCAGCGCGGACTCTCACTGGGAGAGTGTAACGTGTGGAAGGTCACACTACCTCCCCCAGATCCTTCCCTTGCTGTGCAGGCGCCCCGAGCGAACTGTAGGAGTCGCTGTTTACAACGACCAGGACCCACCCTCGCCGGGTTTTCCACCCGCTAACACGGCCAATTGTGTTCGTGTGGACGGTCGGCCGACCCGGAAGCACCACAGCTGGATTCGATCCCACTGTCTCTGTGGTGGTAGACAGACGCTTAGTCCGCTGCGCTACCCGGCCGCCCATGCACATGCGTGTCTTTGTGTGTGTATCCATTTTGTATCAGTGAATTGTTTTATGTTATAGTTTTGTTTTGTCTGGATGTTGTCGACTTCCTTTTTTTTTTTTTTTTATATATTTTCCCCCCTCCTTTTTCCTCCGATTTTCTCCCATCCCAATGTTAGTCGTATGCCAATTCCCAATCCCCTTCCTGGTCGCTGCGCACTTACCCCCCACAGTCGGTCTGGGAGAGTGGAGGCTATCACGTGTTTCCTCCGACACACGTCTAGCCAATCAACTGCTTCTTTTCACCTAGCAGCGCGGATTCTCACTGAGAGGGCGTAGCGTGTGGAAGGATCACACTACCGCCCTTAGATCCTATCCGCGCTTAGCAGGCGCCCCGACCGAACTGTAGGAGTCGCTGTTTACAACGACCCGGACCCACCCGCCAGCTTCTCCCACCCTCTAATACAGCCAATTGTATTAGTGTGAACGGCCAGCCAAGCTGGTGACAACCCCGGAGCTGTGAGCTGGATTCGAACAGGCGAATCCTAGCGTCTCCGGGGTTGGTGACGGGATGTTGTCGACTTCTGTTGTTTTTGAGCACCCCCTTGAAGACGAGATGATGCATCTCAAGGGTTTTATCCTCAAATAGAAATGTTGAAATTAAATAGACGTTTTCTGCTCCTTCTTCTCTTATTACCTTTCATTGTCTTCTCTCCTCAACACCCAATGTCCATAATCCATAATCCATAACCACCTCCCCATTCCGTTCCCTGCCTCGCTTCCTAATCTCATCTCCTCTCCTAGACGGGGCAGATACCTCATCTTTGTAACACAGCCTGAGCGATTGTGGCTCTTTTCATTTAATTTGATTACACAAGCTGATTTATTCCAAGTAAGTAATCTGATCAAATACTCATGATTCCAACATGTAATCTAGTTAAATATTTGTTCCTGACCTGAGAGCTGATATTTAACCCTTTGTGTGAATGGGGTGGTTATGTTAACCCTTCCACTACCACACTACCAAATGGTTAACCCTTTTACTGCAACAATACATGAGGTTAACCCGTTCACTGCCACACTAGATGGTTAACCCTTTCACAACCACAGTACAAAATGTTAATCCTTTCACTACCACTACAGACGGTTAACCCTTTCACTACCACACTACAAACGGTTAACCGTCTGTAGTGTGGTAGTGAAAGGGTTAATGTTGTAAACGCAGTCTCTGAGATCTGGACAGATGAATCGCATGAGTCGGTCGTGTGATAAAATACTATTTATTTCACAAATACATACAAAGGGAGAGATAGAGAGAAAACAAAACAGCTTATGGTGATATCTGTTGTACACGGGAAGCAAAAGAAAACAAAATAACACGGACTATGTACATCTGAGGTGGACATCGCTGTGTGTGTGTGTGTGTTCAAAAAAAACAGGCCCCATCTGCCATCACACACTGAGGGACAGAGACTGAGAACATTATTAGCGTGACATACTGGCTGGATCTACACAGGAAAAGACATCAAAAACAACAATAATGATAAGAACCGTAACCTGTAGCCTCACCCATAACATAGGTTTAGGAATAGAAGTGCTGATTGGGTCATGGTTTTGCTCAGAGAGGAGGAGAGAGAGAGAGAGAGTGACTTGACCAGCCAAGCCCTAGACTAGAACTTCATTTTTTCTCAAAGGTTTATGCGTACGGAATATGATTTGTACCCAGAGAACCAATACGTGGGATGGAGGTTCGAAATCAAAATTGAGAGTCAGAACGAAATCTTAATGATGGAAAAAGGAAAAAAGGGTAAAAAGAAAATTAAACTATTAATTATTCCTGTTTAAATCCAGCCTCGGAAACAAAGATGGCCGTCACTGGAGTGACAGAAAACAATCAACAGAGCGGTTTATAGAAAGACAACATGATTTGAACCTCAACATAGAACAGGGGTTACAAGGTAGTGTATACTGCAATGACACTGTACTGTATACTTACTTTTGATGGGTGGTGTAAATGGTAAATGGCTGCTTTTTTATATAGCGCTTTTATCCAAAGCGCTTTACAATTTGTTCCTCACATTTTACCCGTTCACTCACACATTCACACACCGACGGTGGAGGCGACCATGCAAGGTGCCAACCTGCTCATCGGGAGCAATTAGGGGTTAAGTGTCTTGCTCAAGGACACATCGACACGCTGCCCGGGAGGAGCGGGAATCGACCCGGGAACCTCCGGATTGCCAGACGACTGCTCTACCTCCTGAGCCACTGTCGCCCCCCAAATATACAAACATTATAGATTCAATGACAATAGCAAATATATATATAATCTTTTCAAATATAAAAGTCTATCATCAAAAATGCTGCATTTGCACAGGATGAGAAAAATCTGCGTATTAACCCTTTCTGGAACGGATCTGACCTCTGTGACAAGGAAGCTGACATTTCATCTGGTTTTCATCTAAACGCTCACAGCAAGGTCAGATAGGAGCCTCACAGTGAGGTCAGATAGGAGCCTCACAGTGAGGTCAGATAGGAGCCTCACAGTGAGGTCAGATAGGAGCCTCACAGTGAGGTCAGATAGGAGCCTCACAGTGAGGTCAGATAGGAGCCTCACAGTGAGGTCAGATAGGAGCCTCACAGTGAGGTCAGATAGGAGCCTCACAGTGAGGTCAGATAGGAGCCTCACAGTGAGGTCAGATAGGAGCCTCACAGCGAGGTCAGATAGGAGCCTCACAGTGAGGTCAGATAGGAGCCTCACAGCAAGGTCAGATAGGAGCCTCACAGCAAGGTCAGATAGGAGCCTCACAGTGAGGTCAGATAGGAGCCTCACAGTGAGGTCAGATAGGAGCCTCACAGTGAGGTCAGATAGGAGCCTCACAGTGAGGTCAGATAGGAGCCTCACAGTGAGGTCAGATAGGAGCCTCACAGCGAGGTCAGATAGGAGCCTCACAGCAAGGTCAGATAGGAGCCTCACAGCAAGGTCAGATAGGAGCCTCACAGTGAGGTCAGATAGGAGCCTCACAGTGAGGTCAGATAGGAGCCTCACAGTGAGGTCAGATAGGAGCCTCACAGTGAGGTCAGATACGTCACACAGTGAGTCGACACGTTAGACCCTTGATATCCTCTGTAAATTCAGCCACAATCAAACTAAAATAATCTTCTTTCCAAGACAGATCAGACAATACGCAATACACATCTCCAAACCTTTCAATGCTTAAAACCATGCCTGGGGTCTCATTTATAATGTATATAATATATAACGTTGTAGAAAATAACCCTATAATTTGACGATTTTTTTTTAAGATTGTTTATATTTTTACTACAAATGGGAAAGTAAATATTTCGATCTGGACCCCAAAATAATACAAATCTGTTTTGTACCTACGTAGACTCAGCTTATATTTTAGTTTTATATATTCTGTTAAACCCTCTATAAAATAAGGCCACTCGATTCCGTTACCCTAAATAATCGTATCACTGTCTTTGTCAATCGTTTTTACAATCTTACAACGTGAACCCCTTGTAACACGAAGACACTTCAGGGAAACTGGTTCCTGATTGTTTTGGACGCCCGAGACAACTCCAAGCCGTCTCAAAAACAGTAACATAACATAAACAACCGAAAAGATAACTATTATATAAGTATTGAAACTCGTTGTCTATACCTTCCTCGTATCAAAAAACATAAAGGCCTCTTTGATCACTGCAGCTGGATTGCAACAAGCCACCCTGAACCAGTTTAGGCGGAGCTTCATTCATGGTGGTGAACAGTGTTCTCCTGACCCTAGAATTAACCCTTTCACTACCACACTACCAACTGGTTAACCCTTTCACTGCGACAATACAGGTTAAGCCTTTAACCGTCACACGACACAGGGTTAACCCTTTCACAACCACACTACAGAAGGTTTACCCTTTCACTACCACACTAAAGGTCAACCCTTTCACTACCACACTATAGACGGTTAACCTTCTGTAGTGTGGTAGTGAAGTGTTAACCTTCTGTAGTGTGGTAGTGAAAGGTTAACCTTCTGTAGTGTGGTAGTGAAAGGTTAACCTTCTGTAGTGTGGTAGTAAAGTGTTAACCTTCTGTAGTGTGGTAGTGAAAGGTTAACATTCTGTAGTGTGGTAGTGAAAAGGTTAACCTTCTGTAGTGTGGTAGTGAAAGGTTAACATTCTGTAGTGTGGTAGTGAAAAGGTTAACCTTCTGTAGTGTGGTAGTGAAAGGTTAACCGTCTGTAGTGTGGTAGTGAAAGGTTAACCTTCTGTAGTGTGGTAGTGAAAGGTTAACCTTCTGTAGTGTGGTAGTGAAAGGGTTAACCGTCTGTAGTGTGGTAGTGAAAGGGTTAAGTCCTGGCAGGTAACTTGTACAACAAAACCTCAAATTCTCAAACAGGCCATCACACACCCTCCTGTTTTCCAATATAATATATATATAATTTCAATAATAAAAGATTAAAGGTTATTATAAAAACATTTTTGGTATGTAACAGGGCTGTACTGAATAAAAAAATGATGTTGGTTTTTAATGCGGCTGTTCGACTGTTTGCTGTGAAGTCATCATTGGAGAGTAAGTTTACACAGGCTATCTATGTTAAATTATATGTATCTATTAATTAGATCACGATAGAGTCTATTTGCTTTGTCTAATTGCAGTGTGTTTGTTTTGTTGAGATGTGTTATTTTTGATAGTTTTTTTTTTAATGTATTTTGTCAATATTGTGACGAGTGAATGAACGTATAATATTGTTGTGTGTTGTTGGCACCATGTACATCATTGGACCCCAGGAAGAATAGTTGGTGCGAAAGCATAAAAGAAACAAAAATAATAAACATGCTGATTTTCTTGTTTAGACATTATAACGAGCTTGATGTAATCCTCATTGGGCGAGGTGTGTAATACGACACAGACATCACTAAAGATGATAAAGCGATGTAGATGCTCCTCACACGGCTAGGGCCAAGTCCTGGGCGTTCAGTCCACTTAGTGACGCTGTAGAACAAACACAAAAGGCGCATTGTGGACGAGTTTGTGCCAAAAGGCTGAACACACTCAGAAGATCTTTTTAACGTTCCGTTTAAAAATAACAGATCCCCCGAGGTTGAGGAGATTGAATGAGTCATGAGAAGATTGAATCTGTGACACAAGCGGAGTGCGGTTAAAAATAACACCGTTGACCCCGTCATTAAAAAAATCCATTCCATCCAAATCATTGTTTCCTCTTCAGTCATAATCGATTCGATTATCGAGTTAACGGAGCGGTTGTTTCACGTCTAGGGAGGGGGGGGGGGGGCGGGCTGTTTACAAGTATGTGATAAAATAAGGTGCGTCTCAAAATATTATCCATAGTTTATATTCAGTCAAAAAGTGTGTAATAGGGACGGCTAGGCGCTACGTGTTGCTTCCAGACGGGATATTCAAAGGCAGTAAAACGGTGCAGTGCTGTGTCCTGTGTCGCAGCAATAGCAAAATGATGTCAACAAAACAGTCTCTCACTACCGCTTTCCTCCGTTACCGTCTTTTTTTTACTGCCGTTTTATTTTGGTTTGAGTTATACGAGTTGAGACCCTTTTTCACAGACTTTGAGAAGTCAGCGAAGTAGGATGCCACGGTCAAAAGGGTGACCGTTTCCTGGGCCGTAGCCATTGCTGTTTACATTGGCCGCGTTAGACTAAACATGCTAGTGGACACACGGGAGTCATTCGTGACGTCACGCCTGCCATCCCTATGGGTGAATGGTGTCCAGATGCAGCACAGATGTATGTGACGGTTGTCTTTCGCTGGGCTGGTGATCAGGCGTCGACAGTGACGGTCTCTTTACAATACAATCGCAGTCATTAGAAACAGATGAAGAAACGCTTGAAGGGCCTCATTCGTGACATGTTCTTTAAGGCACAACTCTGTTCTTATCACACACTATAGGAGGTTTTTATTTGGGGCCCCAGTCTCGCAGACAGGAAGCTACTAGTCTCCGACACCCTGACATCCTGGGCAGGCGGGATGGCCTAGAGGTAAAAGAGGCCCGGCCAGTAACCGAAAGGTCACCGGTTCGATCCCCCGCCACTGACAGGAGGGTGTATTCCAGCTGTGAGCTGGAATGACTGAAGGGTGGCTGGTGTTACATCTATGGTGCCCACCGTCTCTGGCACTGTGCAAGGCACTGAACCCCAAAACTGCTCCAAGGGGGTGCTGCACTGATGAAATGCATATGTGTGGAGGACTGTGTGTAACTAGGAGGGATATGAGGACTGTGTGTAACTAGGAGGGATATGAGGACTGTGTGTAACTAGGAGGGATATGAGGACTGTGTGTAACTAGGAGGGACATGATGACTGTGTGTCACTAGGAGGGAAATGAGGACTGTGTGTAACTAGGAGAGATATGGACTGTGTG
This sequence comes from Notolepis coatsorum, assembly GCF_963971535.1. NCBI lineage: Eukaryota > Metazoa > Chordata > Actinopteri > Aulopiformes > Paralepididae > Notolepis > Notolepis coatsorum. The sequence continues at coordinate 116,730,483 of NC_140178.1, read as the reverse complement.
TAACTAGGAGGGATATGAGGACTGTGTGTAACTAGGAGAGATATGGACTGTGTGTAACTAGGAGGGATATGAGGACTGTGTAACTAGGAGGGATATGAGGACTGTGTGTAACTAGGAGGGATATGAGGACTGTGTGTAACTAGGAGGGATATGAGGACTGTGTGTAACTAGGAGAGATATGAGGACTGTGTGTCACTAGGAGGGATATGAGGACTGTGTGTAACTAGGAGGGATATGAGGACTGTGTGTCACTAGGAGGGATATGAGGACTGTGTGTCACTAGGAGGGATATGAGGACTGTGTGTAACTAGGAGAGATATGAGGACTGTGTGTCACTAGGAGAGATATGAGGACTGTGTGTCACTAGGAGGGATATGAGGACTGTGTGTAACTAGGAGGGATATGAGGACTGTGTGTAACTAGGAGGGATATGAGGACTGTGTGTAACTAGGAGGGATATGAGGACTGTGTGTAACTAGGAGGGATATGAGGACTGTGTGTAACTAGGAGGGATATGAGGACTGTGTGTAACTAGGAGGGATATGAGGACTGTGTGTCACTAGGAGGGATATGAGGACTGTGTGTCACTAGGAGAGATATGAGGACTGTGTGTCACTAGGAGGGATATGAGGACTGTGTGTAACTAGGAGGGATATGAGGACTGTGTGTAACTAGGAGGGATATGAGGACTGTGTGTAACTAGGAGGGATATGAGGACTGTGTGTAACTAGGAGGGATATGAGGACTGTGTGTAACTAGGAGGGATATGAGGACTGTGTGTAACTAGGAGGGATATGAGGACTGTGTGTAACTAGGAGGGATATGAGGACTGTGTGTAACTAGGAGGGATATGAGGACTGTGTGTAACTAGGAGGGATATGAGGACTGTGTGTAACTAGGAGGGATATGAGGACTGTGTGTAACTAGGAGAGATATGAGGACTGTGTGTAACTAGGAGGGATATGAGGACTGTGTGTAACTAGGAGGGATATGAGGACTGTGTGTAACTAGGAGAGATATGAGGACTGTGTGTAACTAGGAGGGATATGAGGACTGTGTGTAACTAGGAGGGATATGCAAAAAGACTCATTTCAACTCATGACAACAAAGTACTCCTCTCTTCTCTTCTTGTAACTGTCAACCACCCAGGCTTGCAAAGACGTTAATGTTACAACACAATAGATGCCCGAGTTACAAATCAGGCCCGTGAGGCTAAATTGAAGGCTAAAAGACTCCTATAGTGTATAAGAACAAAGTTGTTCCTTAAGAACATTTCATCAACATGTGTCATTCAGACCCACACATCGACAATTACATATCGCTGCTGTCGGGACAAAACCTCATAACTCCAAAAACCCAACTTTTCAGCAGATGAAAAAAACTAACACAGATTTGAGGGTGAATAGAGTTAAGCGGTTTAGACAGATGATCGGTTTAATGCTTTCCCATTGTTTAAACTTTGTAAAACCCACACACACATATGGAGGATGATCTACGGAGTTGATTTATATAATAAAAAAAAAATTAAAAAAAATGGAGTTATGAGGTTTTGTCCCGACAGCAGCGATATTGATTCTCAATGTCAAGTCAACACAAAAAGAACCGAACAGAAACTGAAAGACAGTGAGACAGTTAAACAGCGAGGAGAACCGCACATCTGGCGGGTGAAGATAAGCTTTGATTACTGAAAACAGAATTAAGTGAAGACAGATGGACAGACGAGACTTAAGAATAAAGCCAGTCGAAGGGATGAGTGATAAAAAAATTAAAAAAGAATCATCCGTCCGTATAGGAACAGTAACAGAGCTTCATATAAACTGGGGCGGCGGTGAAACACAGAACATAAAGAGAGGGACAGTTTCACAGACGTGGAGTGGGTCAGCCATCTTAACTGCGGTTGCGTTTGACCAAGAGACACAGGATCTGTCCCCGTCTACTAACACTAATCTAGGATGAGGCTCGATAGATGTCTGTGAAACGGAGCCCAAAGAATCATATTATACAGTATAAAGCATTCTCTTTACAAGCACCACTTAAAGTAACGTAACATACATGAAATATATCTCATAATGGTGATTAATATACAATATCATACAAAAAAGCTTGAATGGGATCCATGCATAACATATAGAACTAGCTTGAGTGAACGTACAGTTTGTCAAACCTGCGGATGGGGGTCTGACTCGATGCACCTTGTGTTTCTACACAGTTAATCAATCAATCAATCAATCAATCAATCAATCGCTTGAACAGCTTTGGATTAACAGAATACGGAAAAAAGACATTAATAAAAGAGATGTTTTTGCATTTAAAAACATCAGGGTGTATCTCGTTCCCACGTGTCTGGACGCTGGATGCGGCCCGAGGCGTCGTGACCTCTGACCTCAGACTCTAAGAGCTCGAAGCGAATCTAGCCGAGATATTATATAGAAAGGTAAGATGTGAACAAAGTGAAGTGTTGGCAAAAAAGTCACATCGCCACAATAATAATAGCATCTATTCTCTTCGAACGTCGCCGTCGAGCCTCTCGCTAGGGGCGCGTGGGCGCGGGTTAGGGCGTGGGCGCGGGTTAGGGCGTGGGCGCGGGTTAGGGCGTGGGCGCAGGTTAGGGCGTGGGCGCGGGTTAGGGCGTGGGCACGGGTTCCCAGAAGCACATGATTTCATCTGGTTTTCCATCGTTACCGTTGATTTGCAGTGAAACAATGGTCGTGAGGATGGTTTGAGTAAGGAATCCATCACATTTTATTAAAAGAAATTCCCATGCTGTCATTTTTGTTCTTGGCTTGTTCCGATCGACTGACGCAGCACAGCACTCCTCTAATATATAATTTTGTACGCAGAGCGGCGGCAGGTGTTGTTTTTCGTGAGTTGAGGAAGTTGAGTTCGGTTCTTGGAAAGGAAAGAAATCCCCAACGCACTTCGACCTGTGACATCATATCCTCAAGTCTTCCCCCAGACCTCTCCCAGTGGGCGACGAGTCCCGGCCAGACAATCTGGAACTCCAGATCAGTCTGGGAGAGACTAAAATCCAACATCGCAGCTTTTCCTACCGTTGCTTAAGCAACACTCAACGTAGCCAACTCCACGTCGCCGCCCTGCAGGGGAATTTGATTTAAAAAAAAAAAGTGCTTTTAGGAAACCCAGCCCCTCGTGTTCCGCGAGCCTCTGTGCCTGTGAGCCAAACACCAACGATAAAGAGCCTAGAACCTACAGCCACTCTCCGCCACGCAGGGAGATGTGCAAAGAAAACCACTAAAAACTATTGTTGATAGCATAAAAGTCGTGTCTGAGGAAAACTCAGACCAACTAAATGCAGGAAAAATACATGATAATCCATTAAGAAGGTTCTCATTACGTTGACAAAGAACATTGTTGGGAAGAACTTTTGGCTCAGAAATGGCTGAGCATCGGCGGTTAGGTGGCCGAGCGGAGATTGCGTTCGTCACCAGCCCCGGAGCTGAGCTGGATTTGCCTGTTCGAATCCAGCTCACAGCTCCGGGGTTGTCACCAGCTTGGCTGGCCGTCTGCACTAATACAATTGGCTGTATCAGAGGGTGGGAGAAGCTGGCGGGGTGGGTCCGGGTCGTTGTAAACAGCGACTCCTACAGTTTGGTCGGGGCGCCTGCTAAGCGCGGATTGGACGTGAGGGGGATAGTGTGATCCTCCCACACGCTACGCCCTCTCGATGAGAATCCGCGCTGCCAGGTGAAAAGAAGCGGTGATTGGCTGGACGTGTGTCGGAGGAAGCACGTGGTAGCCTCCACTCTCCCAGATGATCTGACTGTGGGGGGTAAGTGCGCAGCGACCAGGAAGGGACTGGGAATTGGCATACGACTAACATTGGGATGGGAGAAAATCGGAGGAAAATGGAGGGGGAAAAAGACCAAAAAAAAATAAATAAAAATGGCTGAGCATCATGAACTTGATGCGTATGTAATTATGAACGGAGAGCGGTGAGATAGACACGTAGAGTCTCTATTTCATGTGGAGCACCGGCTTGTATCAAATATAAGATTCTAAACTGATTCTAAAATAATTTGATTCTGCTTGTTTATTTATCTTTTTTTTTTTTTACCTTTTTACCTTTTATATTCTATATTTGTATTTGTGTTTTATCCCTCGCTGTGCTGCTGTGCTATTACAGGAAAGTAATTACATTTATTATTTTTGAAAAATTCCTTTCCTGTTTCTATAAAACTATGGGTCAGAACCCGAAATGTGTTATGGACCTACGTCTGTTTTGGAGGGAAAGCGTTGCGTAAAATGGCCGCCACAACATGGCCACGAATGGGTGACGTGATCGTAGGACACAACCTATGGATCAAATAAAGGATATAGTGTCATAACGCTGGTGGCCGTGCCCAGTAACCCACTCTTCCTGTGAGGTACAAACATACAGATACAAATACATGACCGTAGAACAACCCATAGCCACCTTACACGACACGGTAAACCAGTGAACCCCCCCCCCCCCCCCCCCCCCCCCCCCCTTACAATGCTGATTGATTCGTCCCCCCGGGTGATTGACAGCAGCCTCAGCCAACAGCAGGCTACTTCCTGCTCCTCGGGGCTGAAGCCGTAATGCCCACGATCACTGCTTTGGCCTCAGACGGAGAGACTGGCGTTAAGTTCTGCTTCCTTCACAGTATTCAGTCAGTCGGTCGGTCCATCCAATACCGGACACAAACACACAAACAAACACACAAACAAACAAACAAACGTTCCTCAAAGGAAAAAAAGAAAACACTGTAAAAACGACAAAAAAACAAACATAACACAGAAGATTCCGAACAGAACCAAACTGAACAGTCCTGGGTCTGGATGTAGAAAAGTCCAAGGAAGTCTCCTGTTTATCATAATGTTCCATCTACTGTAAGCGTGTCTGATCACGTCGAGTCCAATCTCGCTTCATAATAATCCACGTATCCTCTCTCTCCTCGTCCTCATCAGAGGTCCAGCGGTCAGAGAGGTGGTCAGCCCCACCTGAGCCAACGGTGAAGTGTGTCTCTCACAGAGTATGTTAGTGCATTGTGGGTAGTGTAGTTCAACAAGGACGGTGTCGTGAAGTCCCACTTGGAGCACTGACGGGAGGGACACACTTCCGCACCGCCGTAGATTACGGATGTGTTCTGGAGCACTCTGGGTAATGTAGTTTGACTCGGGGCATTGCATTGAAGTTGCATTTTGGGAACTGACCCCGAGGGAACAGCTCTCTCGTCACTAATGGGGGTTTTCAAAACGTACCCCATTTCAGCGTCAGTGTGGGATAACTTCATTCTATTCTGCAAGGCTTCATACAAGGATTCTGGAGGTTAGTCTGACCGGTGTGTTATGGGTAGTGTAGTTTAATGTGGAGGGTCAGCGCACTGCAGTGGAAAGAAGCGAGGCTGACCCAGGTGTGAGGCCCTAAAACGGGCTTGACGAAGAGAGGACGGACCAATCCAACCACCTGAGAGAGAGAGGAGAGGAGAGGAGAGGAGAGGAGAGAGGAGAGAGAGGAGAGGAGAGGAGAGGAGAGGGAGGGGAGGAGAGGAGAGGAGAGGAGGAGAGGAGAGGAGAGGAGAGGAGAGGAGAGGAGAGGAGAGGAGAGGAGAG
>NC_140178.1:116681032-116724688 GCF_963971535.1 Notolepis coatsorum | reverse complement strand
CAGCCACACACGCACACGCACACACACCACACACACACACAGCCACACACGCACGCACACACACACACACACACACACACACACACACACACACACACACACACACACACACACACACACACACACAGCCGCACACGCACACACACACACGCACGCACGCACGCACGCACGCACACACACACACACACACACACACACACACACACACACACACACACACACACACACACACACACACACACACACACACACACACACACACACACACACACACACAACACACAGATGACAGATTATTGTTTGTTGAATGTGTGTTGACTCAGCCACTCATTGCAACATTGGAACGTTGACGTGTGAAATTAATTAACTGGCTGCAGGTGCGTCTACAGGGAGTCATCCGTTCACAGCGCTGTTTCCCATGACCGCCCCCAAAAACTTTCCCATGACCGCCCCCAAAAACATACTTGGCAACCGCTGAGCGTGTGCTAGCAGATGAAATATTTACATATGTATCTATGAATATGAATATGAATATGATGACGACGACAGGCTGGTGCCCGGAGACGTTCACCCGTCACATATATCTGTGTTCCAACCTTCGGTGAAATAGACCCCTCCGGCAATGATCTTTATTTAGTTGTTTATTGTTATTTATTCACGTATTCAGTCGATTCAACAGCTGCTACTAATTCAATTCATCGGACGATTCTTTTATCGATTAATCGGTGCATCCCGGCGTTTACTTTTGATCCAAGAAACACAGACAATTGAACATTTACATTTAAAGGTGCTACATCTCAGATTTCTGACATTAATATAGCAACAAACAACCCTTTGCTGTGTAAAAATATAGTGGAGTAATGGTGTCCTGGTCGGAGAATGACGTCACCTCTGTGTGTTTGTTGTTATTCCAGCGTCTCTGTTCTTCATTTTGGTAGCCTGGCCGGCCACGTGTGCATGTTAGTGCATGTTAGTGCATGTTAGTGCATGTTAGTGCATGTATGCCCTCCCTACTTCCCATTTCCCCCACATGGAATGCACCTGATTGGATAAACACGCTGCTAGTGGGCGGGCCCTGTTATCAGCTCTCCGACACTCTGCTGGAGCTTAATTCACATGTGATCTGCAACACCTAGTTTGACAGTTTGATCTGAATTTCCTCATTCGTGGGAAGCAGGGAAACAACGCCGCCATTTTGGTGCTGGGTGATTTCAATAGCGCCAATCTGAGAAAGGTATTACCTGACTTCTATCAGCATGTGACTTGCAACACCAGAGGCGGTAACATCCTAGATCACTGTTACACGCAATTTAAAGGTGGCTACAAGGCTCATTCTGATAGTGGCTTTGGTAAATCAGATCACGCGTCAATCTTTCTTTCACCAATGTACAAACAGAGAATCAAAAGTACTCCTGTAGTCTCGCGAGAGGTGCAGAAATGGGATTTGACGTCAGAGGAGACGCTCCGGTCTGCGTTTGACTGCACAGACTGGAATGTGTTCCGCGACACAGATAACATTAATGTCTACACGGAGACAGTGCTGGACTATGTTTGTACTATGGTGGAAGAAACAATCCCCACTACCAAAATGGAGTTTACCCAAATCAAAAACCCTGGGTAGACAAATCCGTCCGTGAAGCTCTGAGAGAGCGCACCAAAGCATACAACGACGGCCTAGTGGCAGGCAACATGAATGACCACAAGGTGGCGCGATACAACGTAAGGAGGACAGTGTCAGAGGCCAAACGGCGCTACAGGGATAAAATTGAACTCCAGTTTGAACAAGCTGACTCTAGAGCTATGTGGCAGGGGCTCAAAACGATGACAGACTACAAAGGCGCCTCCCTCAAACTGAACAGTGACATCTCCTTAGCAAATGACCTCAATACCTTCTATGCGAGGTTTGATGCTGGTAATAACAACACCAGCTCACAAGCCACGGCAATGGGGGGGGGGGGGGGGGGGTCGGCTGCTGATGGAGGCGCAGTGTTCAGGGTAACAGAGCATGAGGTGAGGCGGACCTTTAAAAAAGTGAATATCAGGAAGGCAGCAGGTCCGGACGGCATCCCCGGCCGCGTCCTAAAAGTCTGTGCCGACCAACTGGCCCCAGTATTCACTGACATATTTAACCTGTCCTTAGAACAGGCTGTCATCCCCACCTGCCTGAAGAAGTCCACTATTATCCCTGTACCCAAAAAATCCAAGCCTGCTTGCCTGAACGACTACCGCCCTGTAGCCCTCACCTCCATAGCCATGAAGTGCTTTGAGAAGCTAGTAAAGGGCTACATCTGCTCCTCCCTCCCCATCAACATGGACCCCCTGCAATTTGCATACCGCCCCAACAGGTCCACGGAGGACGCCATAGCCCATGTGCTGCACACAGCAGCATCACACCTGGACAAGAGGCAGGGGAACTATGTGAGAATGCTATTCATCGACTACAGCTCGGCATTCAATACCATAGTCCCCTCCATACTCATAGCCAAGCTCAGGGACCTGGGCTTGAACTATGACCTCTGCCAGTGGGTCTTGGACTTCCTGACTGGCAGACCCCAGGTGGTGAGAGCAGGCAACTGCACCTCCTCATCCATCACCCTCAACATAGGGGCCCCCCAGGGCTGTGTTCTGAGTCCCCTCCTCTACTCCCTGTACACACACGACTGTGTGGCTCAGCGGAGTAGCAATACAATCATCAAATTTGCTGACGACACAGTGGTGGTGGGCCTGATCTCTGCCAACGACGAGAGGGCCTACCTGGAAGAGGTCAAGGTCCTGGCGGGATGGTGCCAGGAAAACAGCCTCTCCCTGAACGTCAGCAAAACAAAGGAGATGATTGTGGACTTCAGGAGGTCGGGGGTCAAGGACTACAGCCCCCTCAGCATCGACGGGGCACCGGTTGAGAGAGTCAACAGCTTTAAGTACCTCGGAGCCTACATATCCGAGGATTTGACATGGACCACACACATTGACAGTGTTGTGAAGAAGGCACGACAACGCCTCTACTTCCTCAGGCGCCTAAGGAAGTTCCAAGTCAGTCAGAAGATCCTTAAGAACTTCTACTCATGTACAATAGAGAGCATCTTGACCGGCAACATCACCTCCTGGTTTGGGAATAGCACTGCACAAGACCGAAGCAGACTACAAAGAGTGACAGGTTCAGCCGAACGCACAATTGGAGGGGGGCTCCCCACCCTCCAGAACATTTACTACAAGCGTTGCAAGGGCAAGGCTAAGAGAATCATTAAAGACTCCAGTCACCCGAACAACTGCCTCTTTGAACTGCTGCGGTCAGGCAAGCGATACAGGAGTCTCAAGGCGAGCACAGAAAGACTCAGAAGAAGCTTCTATCCCCAGGCCATCAGGCTGCTAAACGAACAATGAATGAACACTACACAACAACAACCACCAAACGCACATAGCACACACATCCACACGCACACACTCACTTTAAACAAACACACTGTAGCACCCACTCCACACACTTTATAGCACACACCCACTTTAAACAAACACACTGTAGCACCCACTCCCCACACTTTATATTTATTGATGAAGGATTGCACTACAACTCGTACACCTTACTGTAAATTGTACCTAAATTGTACCTCATCCCATTTCTGCTTTGCACTATATAGTACTGTACATTAGTACACTGCATAGTATTGTATATTATATGGTAACTCAGAACATTGTACATATGTCTATACCGAACACTGTGACCTCATTTTCTTCTTCTAAAATTACATGCTATACTATGTTATTTGATACTATCTTGTCTAGCACAGTCTCTGGAGTGTAACAGTAAGAAGCATTTTGTATGAAAGTATTCTGTACTTCTGTATGACAACTATTAAAGAAACTTGAAACAAGGCAGCTCGCTCATCAGTAAACTCTCTGTTTCCACCTAACTGGTTCACTAAAATGTGTTTCTGACTAAATCTTTTTATTTTTTTATCCACTTTTTCTAGTTATTTTTCTATTTTCTCCCATCCCAATTTCGTGTTTCCAATTCTCCCCTCCCCTGTCTTGAACATTGCTCGCATATGCCCCCCAATGTTCGGTTGTAGGGAGGATAGAAGCCTTGCATCACGTGTCCCCTCCGATACACGAGGAGGCAGCCTGTCACATCTTTTCACCTGCCAGCGCGGACTCTCAGTGGCGAGGAGTAACGTGTGGGAGGCTCACACTGCCCCCGCTACTTCCTGTCTCTGCTGTGCAGGCGCCCCAACCGACCTGTAGGAGTCGCTGTCCACAACGTCCAGATTACCACCCATCGACTTCCACCCGCTAACTCTGCCAATTGAGCCAGTATGACGGCCGGCCCAAGCCGGAGGCAACACCGACACCCGGATTCGAGACCGGAGTCTCTTGCGTTGGTGACAAGCGCAATCCCTGCTGCGCCACCCAGCCGCCTGTTTCTGACTAAATCTTATGTGAGAAATAGCTTCTTAGAAATACTTCCTTGAAATATTGAAGAAATAATGACCTTGCTGAGAACGAAAAGAGAAGGGGGGGGGGGGGGGGGTGTGTGGCTGAAGCACAGACTGTATGCGCCCCTTCGTTTTGGTCTGAGATGCCGGTAGGGGTGTGTGGGGATGTCAGTATCTGTATCTGTATCTGTATCTGTATCTGTATCTGTATCTGTATCTGTATCTGTAACTGTATCTGTATCTGTATCTGTATCTGTAACTGTATCTGTAACTGTATCTGTATCTGTATCTGTATCTGTATCTGTAACTGTATCTGTATCTGTAACTGTATCTGTAACTGTATCTGTATCTGTATCTGTATCTGTAACTGTATCTGTATCTGTAACTGTATCTGTAACTGTATCTGTATCTGTATCTGTATCTGTATCTGTAACTGTATCTGTATCTGTATCTGTATCTGTAACTGTATCTGTATCTGTAACTGTATCTGTAACTGTATCTGTATCTGTATCTGTAACTGTATCTGTATCTGTATCTGTAACTGTATCTGTATCTGTAACTGTATCTGTAACTGTATCTGTATCTGTATCTGTATCTGTAACTGTAACTGTATCTGTAACTGTATCTGTATCTGTATCTGTAACTGTATCTGTAACTGTATCTGTAACTGTATCTGTATCTGTAACTGTATCTGTATCTGTAACTGTATCTGTAACTGTATCTGTAACTGTAACTGTATCTGTAACTGTATCTGTATCTGTAACTGTATCTGTAACTGTATCTGTAACTGTAACTGTATCTGTATCTGTATCTGTATCTGTATCTGTATCTGTAACTGTATCTGTATCTGTATCTGTATCTGTATCTGCAACTGTATCTGTGTCTGTATCTGTATCTGTATCTGTATCTGTAACTGTATCTGCAACTGTATCTGTGTCTGTATCTGTATCTGTAACTGTATCTGTATCTGTATCAGTATCTGTATCTGTATCTGCAACTGTATCTGTGTCTGTATCTGTATCTGTAACTGTATCTGTATCTGTATCAGTATCTGTATCTGTATCTGTAACTGTATCTGTATCTGTATCTGTATCTGTATCAGTATCTGTATCTGTATCTGTATCTGTAACTGTAACTGTATCTGTATCTGTATCTGTAACTGTATCTGTATCTGTATCTGTAACAGTATCTGTATCTGTAACTGTATCTGTAACTGTATCTGTATCTGTATCTGTAACTGTATCTGTATCTGTAACTGTAACTGTATCTGTAACTGTAACTGTATCTGTATCTGTATCTGTAACTGTATCTGTAACTGTAACTGTATCTGTAACTGTATCTGTAACTGTAACTGTATCTGTATCTGTATCTGTAACTGTATCTGTAACTGTAACTGTATCTGTAACTGTAACTGTATCTGTAACTGTATCAGTATCTGTATCAGTATCTGTATCTGTATCTGTAACTGTATCTGTAACTGTAACTGTAACTGTATCTGTAACTGTATCAGTATCTGTAACTGTATCTGTAACTGTATCTGTAACTGTAACTGTATCTGTAACTGTATCTGTAACTGTATCTGTAACTGTATCAGTATCTGTATCTGTATCTGTAACTGTATCTGTAACTGTATCTGTATCAGTATCTGTATCTGTAACTGTAACTGTATCTGTAACTGTATCTGTAACTGTATCTGTAACTGTATCTGTATCTGTAACTGTATCTGTATCTGTATCTGTAACTGTAACTGTAACTGTATCTGTATCTGTATCTGTAACTGTATCTGTATCAGTATCTGTAACTGTATCTGTATCTGTAACTGTATCTGTATCAGTATCTGTAACTGTAACTGTATCTGTAACTGTAACTGTATCAGTATCTGTATCTGTAACTGTATCTGTAACTGTATCTGTATCAGTATCTGTATCTGTAACTGTATATGTAACTGTATCTGTAACTGTATCTGTATCTGTATCTGTAACTGTAACTGTAACTGTATCTGTATCTGTATCTGTATCTGTAACTGTATCTGTATCTGTAACTGTAACTGTAACTGTATCTGTATCTGTAACTGTATCAGTATCTGTATCTGTAACTGTATCTGTAACTGTAACTGTATCAGTATCTGTATCTGTAACTGTATCTGTAACTGTATCTGTATCAGTATCTGTATCTGTAACTGTATATGTAACTGTATCTGTAACTGTATCTGTATCTGTATCTGTAACTGTAACTGTAACTGTATCTGTATCTGTATCTGTATCTGTAACTGTATCTGTATCTGTAACTGTAACTGTAACTGTATCTGTATCTGTATATGTAACTGTATCTGTATCTGTATCTGTATCTGTAACTGTAACTGTATCTGTATCTGTAACTGTAACTGTAACTGTATCTGTATCTGTATATGTAACTGTATCTGTATCTGTAACTGTATCTGTAACTGTAACTGTATCAGTATCTGTAACTGTATCTGTATCTGTATCTGTAACTGTATCTGTATCTGTATCAGTATCTGTATCTGTATCTGTAACTGTATCTGTATCTGTAACTGTATCTGTATCAGTATCTGTATCTGTATCTGTAACTGTATCTGTATCTGTAACTGTATCTGTATCTGTAACTGTATCTGTATCTGTAACTGTATCTGTATCTGTAACTGTATCTGTATCTGTAACTGTATCTGTATCAGTATCTGTATCTGTATCTGTAACTGTATCTGTATCTGTAACTGTATCTGTATCAGTATCTGTATCTGTATCTGTAACTGTATCTGTATCTGTAACTGTATCTGTATCTGTAACTGTATCTGTATCAGTATCTGTATCTGTAACTGTAACTGTATCTGTATCTGTATCAGTATCTGTAACTGTATCTGTATCAGTATCTGTAACTGTAACTGTATCTGTATCTGTATCTGTAACTGTATCAGTATCTGTAACTGTATCTGTATCTGTATCTGTAACTGTATCTGTATCTGTAACTGTATCAGTATCTGTATCTGTAACTGTAACTGTATCAGTATCTGTAACTGTATCTGTATCTGTATCTGTATCTGTATCTGTAACTGTAACTGTATCTGTATCTGTAACTGTATCTGTAACTGTATCAGTATCAGTATCTGTATCTGTATCAGTATCTGTAACTGTAACTGTATCTGTATCTGTAACTGTATCTGTATCTGTAACTGTATCTGTATCAGTATCTGTATCTGTAACTGTATCTGTATCTGTATCTGTAACTGTATCTGTAACTGTATCTGTAACTGTATCAGTATCTGTATCTGTAACTGTATCTGTATCTGTAACTGTATCTGTAACTGTATCTGTAACTGTATCAGTATCTGTAACTGTATCTGTATCTGTATCTGTATCTGTAACTGTATCTGTAACTGTATCAGTATCTGTATCTGTAACTGTAACTGTAACTGTATCTGTATCTGTAACTGTATCTGTAACTGTATCTGTAACTGTATCTGTATCTGTATCTGTATATGTAACTGTAACTGTAACTGTATCTGTAACTGTAACTGTATCTGTAACTGTATATGTAACTGTATCTGTAACTGTATCTGTATCTGTATCTGTAACTGTAACTGTAACTGTATCTGTATCTGTATATGTAACTGTATCTGTAACTGTATCTGTAACTGTAACTGTATCAGTATCTGTAACTGTATCTGTATCTGTATCTGTAACTGTATCTGTATCTGTATCAGTATCTGTATCTGTATCTGTAACTGTATCTGTATCTGTAACTGTATCTGTATCAGTATCTGTATCTGTATCTGTAACTGTATCTGTATCTGTAACTGTATCTGTATCTGTAACTGTATCTGTATCTGTAACTGTATCTGTATCTGTAACTGTATCTGTATCTGTAACTGTATCTGTATCAGTATCTGTATCTGTATCTGTAACTGTATCTGTATCTGTAACTGTATCTGTATCAGTATCTGTATCTGTATCTGTAACTGTATCTGTATCAGTATCTGTATCTGTAACTGTATCTGTATCTGTATCTGTAACTGTATCTGTATCAGTATCTGTAACTGTATCTGTATCAGTATCTGTAACTGTATCTGTATCAGTATCTGTAACTGTAACTGTATCTGTATCTGTAACTGTATCTGTATCAGTATCTGTAACTGTAACTGTATCTGTAACTGTATCTATAACTGTATCAGTATCTGTAACTGTATCTGTATCTGTATCTGTAACTGTATCAGTATCTGTAACTGTATCTGTATCTGTATCTGTAACTGTATCTGTATCTGTAACTGTATCAGTATCTGTATCTGTAACTGTAACTGTATCAGTATCTGTAACTGTATCTGTATCTGTATCTGTAACTGTATCTGTATCTGTAACTGTATCAGTATCTGTAACTGTAACTGTATCAGTATCTGTATCTGTAACTGTAACTGTATCTGTATCTGTATCTGTATCTGTATCTGTAACTGTATCTGTATCTGTATCTGTATCTGTAACTGTAACTGTATCTGTATCTGTAACTGTATCTGTATCTGTAACTGTATATGTAACTGTAACTGTATCTGTAACTGTAACTGTATCTGTGTCTGTATCTGTATCTGTAACTGTATCTGTATCTGTAACTGTATCTGTAACTGTATCAGTATCTGTATCTGTATCTGTAACTGTATCTGTATCAGTATCTGTAACTGTAACTGTATCTGTATCTGTAACTGTATCTGTAACTGTATCTGTATCAGTATCTGTAACTGTATCTGTATCTGTATCTGTAACTGTATCTGTAACTGTATCTGTAACTGTATCAGTATCTGTATCTGTAACTGTATCTGTATATGTATCTGTAACTGTATCTGTATCTGTAACTGTATCTGTATCTGTAACTGTATCTGTAACTGTATCTGTAACTGTATCAGTATCTGTATCTGTAACTGTATCTGTATATGTATCTGTAACTGTATCAGTATCTGTAACTGTATCTGTATCTGTAACTGTATCTGTAACTGTATCAGTATCTGTATCTGTAACTGTAACTGTAACTGTATCTGTATCTGTAACTGTATCTGTAACTGTATCTGTAACTGTATCTGTATCTGTATCTGTATATGTAACTGTAACTGTAACTGTATCTGTATATGTAACTGTATCTGTATCTGTAACTGTATATGTAACTGTAACTGTATCTGTAACTGTAACTGTATATGTATCTGTATCTGTAACTGTATCTGTATCTGTAACTGTATCTGTATCTGTAACTGTATCTGTAACTGTATCTGTATCTGTATCTGTAACTGTATCTGTATCTGTATCTGTAACTGTATCTGTATCTGTAACTGTATCTGTAACTGTATCTGTATCTGTATCTGTATCTGTATCTGTAACTGTATCTGTATCTGTAACTGTATCTGTAACTGTATCTGTATCTGTATCTGTAACTGTATCTGTAACTGTATCTGTAACTGTATCTGTATCTGTAACTGTATCTGTATCTGTAACTGTATCTGTAACTGTATCTGTAACTGTAACTGTATCTGTAACTGTATCTGTATCTGTAACTGTATCTGTAACTGTATCTGTAACTGTAACTGTATCTGTATCTGTATCTGTATCTGTATCTGTAACTGTATCTGTATCTGTATCTGTATCTGTATCTGCAACTGTATCTGTGTCTGTATCTGTATCTGTATCTGTATCTGTAACTGTATCTGCAACTGTATCTGTGTCTGTATCTGTATCTGTAACTGTATCTGTATCTGTATCAGTATCTGTATCTGTATCTGCAACTGTATCTGTGTCTGTATCTGTATCTGTAACTGTATCTGTATCTGTATCAGTATCTGTATCTGTATCTGTAACTGTATCTGTATCTGTATCTGTATCTGTATCAGTATCTGTATCTGTATCTGTATCTGTATCTGTAACTGTAACTGTATCTGTATCTGTATCTGTAACTGTATCTGTATCTGTATCTGTAACAGTATCTGTATCTGTAACTGTATCTGTAACTGTATCTGTATCTGTATCTGTAACTGTATCTGTATCTGTAACTGTAACTGTATCTGTAACTGTAACTGTATCTGTATCTGTATCTGTAACTGTATCTGTAACTGTAACTGTATCTGTAACTGTATCTGTAACTGTAACTGTATCTGTATCTGTATCTGTAACTGTATCTGTAACTGTAACTGTATCTGTAACTGTAACTGTATCTGTAACTGTATCAGTATCTGTATCAGTATCTGTATCTGTATCTGTAACTGTATCTGTAACTGTAACTGTAACTGTATCTGTAACTGTATCAGTATCTGTAACTGTATCTGTAACTGTATCTGTAACTGTAACTGTATCTGTAACTGTATCTGTAACTGTATCTGTAACTGTATCAGTATCTGTATCTGTATCTGTAACTGTATCTGTAACTGTATCTGTATCAGTATCTGTATCTGTAACTGTAACTGTATCTGTAACTGTATCTGTAACTGTATCTGTAACTGTATCTGTATCTGTAACTGTATCTGTATCTGTATCTGTAACTGTAACTGTAACTGTATCTGTATCTGTATCTGTAACTGTATCTGTATCAGTATCTGTAACTGTATCTGTATCTGTAACTGTATCTGTATCAGTATCTGTAACTGTAACTGTATCTGTAACTGTAACTGTATCAGTATCTGTATCTGTAACTGTATCTGTAACTGTATCTGTATCAGTATCTGTATCTGTAACTGTATATGTAACTGTATCTGTAACTGTATCTGTATCTGTATCTGTAACTGTAACTGTAACTGTATCTGTATCTGTATCTGTATCTGTAACTGTATCTGTATCTGTAACTGTAACTGTAACTGTATCTGTATCTGTAACTGTATCAGTATCTGTATCTGTAACTGTATCTGTAACTGTAACTGTATCAGTATCTGTATCTGTAACTGTATCTGTAACTGTATCTGTATCAGTATCTGTATCTGTAACTGTATATGTAACTGTATCTGTAACTGTATCTGTATCTGTATCTGTAACTGTAACTGTAACTGTATCTGTATCTGTATCTGTATCTGTAACTGTATCTGTATCTGTAACTGTAACTGTAACTGTATCTGTATCTGTATATGTAACTGTATCTGTATCTGTATCTGTATCTGTAACTGTAACTGTATCTGTATCTGTAACTGTAACTGTAACTGTATCTGTATCTGTATATGTAACTGTATCTGTATCTGTAACTGTATCTGTAACTGTAACTGTATCAGTATCTGTAACTGTATCTGTATCTGTATCTGTAACTGTATCTGTATCTGTATCAGTATCTGTATCTGTATCTGTAACTGTATCTGTATCTGTAACTGTATCTGTATCAGTATCTGTATCTGTATCTGTAACTGTATCTGTATCTGTAACTGTATCTGTATCTGTAACTGTATCTGTATCTGTAACTGTATCTGTATCTGTAACTGTATCTGTATCTGTAACTGTATCTGTATCAGTATCTGTATCTGTATCTGTAACTGTATCTGTATCTGTAACTGTATCTGTATCAGTATCTGTATCTGTATCTGTAACTGTATCTGTATCTGTAACTGTATCTGTATCTGTAACTGTATCTGTATCAGTATCTGTATCTGTAACTGTAACTGTATCTGTATCTGTATCAGTATCTGTAACTGTATCTGTATCAGTATCTGTAACTGTAACTGTATCTGTATCTGTATCTGTAACTGTATCAGTATCTGTAACTGTATCTGTATCTGTATCTGTAACTGTATCAGTATCTGTATCTGTAACTGTAACTGTATCAGTATCTGTAACTGTATCTGTATCTGTATCTGTATCTGTATCTGTAACTGTAACTGTATCTGTATCTGTAACTGTATCTGTAACTGTATCAGTATCTGTATCTGTATCTGTAACTGTATCTGTATCAGTATCTGTAACTGTATCTGTAACTGTATCTGTATCTGTATCAGTATCTGTAACTGTAACTGTATCTGTATCTGTAACTGTATCTGTATCAGTATCTGTATCTGTAACTGTATCTGTATCTGTATCTGTAACTGTATCTGTAACTGTATCTGTAACTGTATCAGTATCTGTATCTGTAACTGTATCTGTATCTGTAACTGTATCTGTAACTGTATCTGTAACTGTATCAGTATCTGTAACTGTATCTGTATCTGTATCTGTATCTGTAACTGTATCTGTAACTGTATCAGTATCTGTATCTGTAACTGTAACTGTAACTGTATCTGTATCTGTAACTGTATCTGTAACTGTATCTGTAACTGTATCTGTATCTGTATCTGTATATGTAACTGTAACTGTAACTGTATCTGTAACTGTAACTGTATCTGTAACTGTATATGTAACTGTATCTGTAACTGTATCTGTATCTGTATCTGTAACTGTAACTGTAACTGTATCTGTATCTGTATATGTAACTGTATCTGTAACTGTATCTGTAACTGTAACTGTATCAGTATCTGTAACTGTATCTGTATCTGTATCTGTAACTGTATCTGTATCTGTATCAGTATCTGTATCTGTATCTGTAACTGTATCTGTATCTGTAACTGTATCTGTATCAGTATCTGTATCTGTATCTGTAACTGTATCTGTATCTGTAACTGTATCTGTATCTGTAACTGTATCTGTATCTGTAACTGTATCTGTATCTGTAACTGTATCTGTATCTGTAACTGTATCTGTATCAGTATCTGTATCTGTATCTGTAACTGTATCTGTATCTGTAACTGTATCTGTATCAGTATCTGTATCTGTATCTGTAACTGTATCTGTATCAGTATCTGTATCTGTAACTGTAACTGTATCTGTATCTGTATCTGTAACTGTATCTGTATCAGTATCTGTAACTGTATCTGTATCTGTATCAGTATCTGTAACTGTATCTGTATCAGTATCTGTAACTGTATCTGTATCAGTATCTGTAACTGTAACTGTATCTGTATCTGTAACTGTATCTGTATCAGTATCTGTAACTGTAACTGTATCTGTAACTGTATCTATAACTGTATCAGTATCTGTAACTGTATCTGTATCTGTATCTGTAACTGTATCAGTATCTGTAACTGTATCTGTATCTGTATCTGTAACTGTATCTGTATCTGTAACTGTATCAGTATCTGTATCTGTAACTGTAACTGTATCAGTATCTGTAACTGTATCTGTATCTGTATCTGTAACTGTATCTGTATCTGTAACTGTATCAGTATCTGTAACTGTAACTGTATCAGTATCTGTATCTGTAACTGTAACTGTATCTGTATCTGTATCTGTATCTGTATCTGTAACTGTATCTGTATCTGTATCTGTATCTGTAACTGTAACTGTATATGTAACTGTAACTGTATCTGTAACTGTAACTGTATCTGTGTCTGTATCTGTATCTGTAACTGTATCTGTATCTGTAACTGTATCTGTAACTGTATCAGTATCTGTATCTGTATCTGTAACTGTATCTGTATCAGTATCTGTAACTGTAACTGTATCTGTATCTGTAACTGTATCTGTAACTGTATCTGTATCAGTATCTGTAACTGTATCTGTATCTGTATCTGTAACTGTATCTGTAACTGTATCTGTAACTGTATCAGTATCTGTATCTGTAACTGTATCTGTATATGTATCTGTAACTGTATCTGTATCTGTAACTGTATCTGTATCTGTAACTGTATCTGTAACTGTATCTGTAACTGTATCAGTATCTGTATCTGTAACTGTATCTGTATATGTATCTGTAACTGTATCAGTATCTGTAACTGTATCTGTATCTGTATCTGTATCTGTAACTGTATCTGTAACTGTATCAGTATCTGTATCTGTAACTGTAACTGTAACTGTATCTGTAACTGTATCTGTAACTGTATCTGTAACTGTATCTGTATCTGTATCTGTATATGTAACTGTAACTGTAACTGTATCTGTATATGTAACTGTATCTGTATCTGTAACTGTATATGTAACTGTAACTGTATCTGTAACTGTAACTGTATATGTATCTGTATCTGTAACTGTATCTGTATCTGTAACTGTATATGTAACTGTAACTGTATCTGTAACTGTATCTGTGTCTGTATCTGTAACTGTATCTGTATCTGTATATGTAACTGTATCTGTAACTGTAACTGTATCTGTAACTGTATCTGTAACTGTATCTGTATCTGTAACTGTATCTGTAACTGTATCAGTATCTGTAACTGTATCTGTAACTGTATCTGTATCTGTAACTGTATCTGTAACTGTAACTGTATCTGTAACTGTATCTGTATCTGTATCTGTAACTGTAACTGTATCAGTATCTGTAACTGTATCTGTATCAGTATCTGTAACTGTATCTGTATCTGTAACTGTATCTGTATCTGTAACTGTATCTGTAACTGTATCAGTAACTGTATCTGTAACTGTAACTGTATCTGTAACTGTATCTGTATCTGTAACTGTAACTGTATCTGTAACTGTATCTGTATCTGTAACTGTATCTGTAACTGTATCTGTATCTGTAACTGTATCTGTATCTGTATATGTAACTGTAACTGTATCTGTAACTGTATCTGTATCTGTAACTGTATCTGTAACTGTATCAGTATCTGTAACTGTAACTGTATATGTATCTGTAACTGTAACTGTATCTGTATCTGTATCTGTATCTGTATCTGTAACTGTATCTGTAACTGTAACTGTATCTGTAACTGTATCTGTATATGTAACTGTATCTGTATCAGTATCTGTAACTGTATCTGTAACTGTATCTGTGTCTGTATCTGTATCTGTATCTGTAACTGTATCTGTATATGTAACTGTATCTGTAACTGTAACTGTATCTGTATCTGTATCTGTAACTGTATCTGTATCTGTAACTGTATCTGTATATGTAACTGTATCTGTGTCTGTGTCTGTGTCTGTATCTGTAACTGTATCTGTATCTGTAACTGTATCTGTATCTGTATCTGTAACTGTAACTGTATCTGTAACTGTATCTGTATATGTAACTGTAACTGTATCTGTAACTGTATCTGTAACTGCAACTGTATATGTATCTGTATCTGTAACTGTATCTGTAACTGTAACTGTATCTGTAACTGTATCTGTATCTGTAACTGTATCTGTAACTGTAACTGTATCTGTAACTGTATCTGTATCTGTAACTGTATCTGTATCTGTAACTGTATCTGTAACTGTATCTGTAACTGTAACTGTAACTGTAACTGTATCTGTAACTGTATCTGTAACTGTATCTGTAACTGTATCTGTAACTGTAACTGTATCTGTATCTGTATCTGTGTCTGTATCTGTATCTGTGTCTGTATCTGTCTCTGTGTCTGTGTCTGTATCTGTGTCTGTATCTGTAACTGTATCTGTGTCTGTATCTGTGTCTGTGTCTGTCTCTGTATATGTATCTGTATCTGTGTCTGTGTCTGTGTCTGTATCTGTATCTGTGTCTGTATCTGTATCTGTATCTGTATCTGTAACTGTAACTGTATCTGTATCTGTATCTGTGTCTGTATCTGTATCTGTCTCTGTATCTGTATCTGTATCTGTGTCTGTATCTGTATCTGTACATGTGTCTGTATCTGTATCTGTAACTGTATCTGTGTCTGTATCTGTGTCTGTATCTGTAACTGTATCTGTATCTGTATCTGTATCTGTATCTGTATCAGTATCTGTAACTGTATCTGTATCTGTATCAGTATCAGTATCTGTATCTGTATCTGTATCTGTGTCTGTATCTGTATCTGTGTCTGTATCTGTATCTGTATCTGTGTCTGTATCTGTATCTGTATCTGTATATGTATCTGTATTCAGATTCGGAAATGGGTGTGGTTTATACCGGACGTTTTTTCTTGGGAATAGATGTAATCAAATGAACTAAATTAACCAATTACAGTAATGGGAGTCATGTTAAATCTGGCAAAGATTCTAACCTAATATTCATTGGAAATGCAATTGTTGTTGTTAAGCATCAGGTGGCCTGCCGGCCGGCCGTCACGCACTCGTGCCCACGTCGTGGCACTTTGCCCTCAGCTGCCGGCTCCGGGCTGCATTTTTCGCCAATCAACCAATACACTGTTTGAAAGTTGAATTTGCTGCCTTTCGATCGTCACCTCACTCAACCTATTGCGTGCTTCGGGTCTCGAGTTACAAGACGAAATATCCGGCGAAAGATCGGCGAAAGATCCGCCGTTCCGACGAGTGACCACGTCCGGTTGTAAGCGGTCCTGAACTGACCAGTCACCGCTGATGGCGAAAACTATTGACCACCGTTGTAGCCAAGAGGCGTCTGCTCCTAAAGAGATCCCAGACGAGCGCTGATTGCCACGAGAAGGGGGCAGAAGAAGAGAACAAGTTCTTTATTTAGACTCACGTGTCTGAATGACTGGAAGTGGACGGCCATTTTGGATAACCACGCAGACTTTGTACCAGTACACACATTACAAAAACCTTTGTAAAACACTCGTTTTCTGTGGGATTTTTATCAACTTTGGACCTGTTGTACTACATAAGACTTCAGGCTATGGAAGCATTATGTTGTCCAGCTCCTACCTCCTAACTTTTACTTCAGTGTGTTCAACTCTCTCTTACTCTATTGCAGTGTTTCTCAAAGTGGGGGGCACGGAGGCATGACAGGGGGGGCGCGAGCGACCGGGAGAAATGTGTGTTTTTACGCGGGTTTTATGTGCTGAACGCACACCCATAAAACAAAGCGTGCGGTCACGCCCCCTCGCTCTCGCTCTGGTTTCATTCAGCTCCCCGCGCTTGGCAAGGCGGTAGTAAAAGGCAAAAGCTGTCCGCTTTTTGTCAGTGAACAGAATGGAGGCATTTTTGACAGGTACTAAAAGGAAGGCCACCGATGCTTCGTGTGACGGTAATAAACCAAAAAACAAGTTGAGAAAATATGACGAGGCATATCTCGCTCTTGGCTTCACAGCGAATGTTGTGGGAGGTGAGGAGAGACCCCTGTGTGTTGTATGTCAGAAAACCCTCGCAGCTGATAGCATGAAACCCAGCAAACTGAGAAGACACATTGAGACATCACATCCCAGTCATGTCAAGAAGCCACTCGACTTCTTTAAGAGAAAACTCGAGGAATACCGTAAGCAGGAGACGCAAATGGTAAAAGCTGCATCAGTGAACAGCAAAGCACAACTGGCATCATTCAAGGTCGCATATAGAATCGCCAAGTGTAAGAAACCACACGATAGCTGAGGATCTCATTGATCGCTGCTCTTGATATGGTTTCAACAATAATTGATGAGACAACCGCCGCAAAATTGAAGTGTATCCCCCTGTCCAATGACACCATTGCAAGACGTATATGTGACATTTCGAATGATCTGGAAGAACAACTCACGGAGTCACTGAAAAACAAACGTTTTGCAATACAAGTGGATGAGGCCACTGACAGCAATAAAGACTGTTTGCTTATTTGCTATGTTCGATTTGTAAATTCCCAGTCACTGATTGAAGATCTGCTGTTTTGCAAATATATCAAAAACAGAGCGACAGCTGATGAGCTCTTCAAAATGATTGACAGTTATCTGACAGAACATGGACTGAAATGGGAGAACTGTGTGGGATTTTGTTCTGACGGTGCGCAGGCCATGGCAGGGAAAAAGAGGGGGCTACAGGCGCTCATCAAGGGGGTCTCGCCAAATGCGCAATGGACGCACTGTGTCATTCACAGAGAGGCGCTAGCGTCAAGACAGCTTAGCCCTGAGCTGAATGAGGTTTTGACAGATGTTATAAACGCGGTGAATTTCATCAAAACCCGACCCCTGAAAGCGCGCCTGTTCCCTGCGCTGTGTGAGGAGATGGGAGCTGACCATTCTGCGGTGCTGTTTCACAGCGAGGCAAGGTGGCTCTCGCGAGGGAAGGTGTTGTCGCGAGTCTTCGAACTACGAGAGGAGATTCGGGTGTTCTTGGAGGAGGAGAGCATGAATGAAGCTGCAAGCAAGTTCAATGATGAACAATTTCTCATGAAACTGGCCTATCTCAGCGATGTCTTTGGAAAGCTGAATGAATTAAACCTTCAGCTTCAAGGTATGTTGATATTTTTTGTCTTCTAGTATCTGTCATGTCTACTCTAAACTTTATGCTGTTCTGTTTAGTAGTGTCTGTCTGTTTGTCACTAAATGTAATATGCATTGATTACAAAAGGACCCCAATTGAAACAAGCCATTGGCTTTCTTGGGGGTTTTAATCCTATTTAGTTGACCTTGTACTTACTGTCATGTGATTTTTTTTATGCAAACATCTAAATAAAGTATTCTATTCAATTCAATTCAAGGCAAAAATAAATACCTACCTGACCTGGCAAACAAGATCACTGCATTCAGTCGAAAGCTGGAGATGTGGGGCAGGCGCCTTGATGAACAACAGACTGATGCCTTTGAGAACCTGACTGAGTTTGCTGAAAGCAGTGTTTCTCAAGTCACCACAGTGATCCCCTGTCTCAGGCAGCACATCTCTTCCCTGAGAGGATTCTTTTTAAAATACTTCCCTAACAACAGTGCTCAGTATGACTGGGTGGTGGATCCATTCAATGCAGCAGGTTGGTATTTTATGTTATTGACTGACTAATTATGACATTTGTTTATGTTGTACATTATATAATAATAATAATAATAATAATAATAATAATAATAATAATAATAATATGCTACTATCTAGCTGGAATGGATTGTTGTAAAACTGAATTTTTTTGTGTTTAATTTGCAATTAATTACAAATAAAGTATCTCTATCTGCAGCACCTGCCGATTTCAGCTCTGCTGAAGAGGAGCAACTCATCGAGATGACCTCTGACTCCACCCTGAGGCTGAGGTTTACAGCTCAGACACTGAGTGAATTCTGGCTTGGTGTGGAGAGGGAGCATCCACTCATAGGGCAGAGGGCTGTGGGCATCCTTCTTCCCTTCGCCACATCCTATCTCTGTGAGATTGGATTTTCAGCTGTTGCTTCACTGAAGACAAAGCACAGGTCTAAGCTCAACTTTGAGCATGACTTGAGAGTGGCAGTATCAAGCCTGCAACCTCGGTTTGAAAAGATGTGCAGTTCAAAACAGGCTCATTGCAGCCACTAATGCTGTTGTTTAACCTTTATTTACCCAGGGTAGGTTCGCTGAGCACAGATGCTCTTTTTCAGCTACGCCCTGCTTCACATTCACACAGTTCCATTCATACCTGGGAGCTGCCCAGTTACAACCACAGTCTGACACCATTGGCCACTGAGCAACTCCACTGTTTTTCACAAGTTTTTTCACAAAGTTTTGTATCTATTTATAAAAAAAAAATCAGTTTTCTTGAATTGTATTGCAATGCACTGCAACTTCTTTCACAAGTTCTTTCACAAGTTTTTTCACAAGTTTTTCACAAGTTTGTTCACAAGTTTTTGACACTGCTTTTAAAAAGCAGTGTCCTTGAATTGTATTGCAATGCACTGCAACTTCTTTCACAAGTTTTTCACAAAGTTTTTCACAAGTTTGTTCATAAGTTTGTTCACACGTTTTTGACACTGCTTTTAAAAAGCAGTGTCCTTGAATTGTATTGCAATGTACTGCAACTTCTTTCACAAGTTTTTCACAAAGTTTTCTATCTATTTAAAAAAAAAGCAGTGTCCTTGAATTGTATTGCAATGTTACAAGATGTCTCTATTTTTTTTAAAGCAGTGTTGAGTGTCCATTGAATTGTATTGCAATGTTACAAGATGTCTCTTTTTTTTTTAAAGCAGTGTTGAGTGTCCATTGAATTGTATTGCAATGTTACAAGATGTCTCTATTTTTTTTAAAGCAGTCTTGAGTGTCCATTGAATTGTATTGCAATGTTACAAGATGTCTATTTTTTTAAAGCAGTGTTGAGTGTCCATTGAATTGTATTGCAATGTTACAAGATATCTCTATTTTTTTTAAAGCAGTCTTGAGTGTCCATTGAATTGTATTGCAATGTTACAAGATGTCTCTATTTTTGAAAAAGCAGTCTTGAGTGTCCATTGAATTGTATTGCAATGTTACAAGATGTCTGTATTTTTGAAAAAGCAGTCTTGAGTGTCCATTGAATTGTATTGCAATGTTACAAGATGTCTTTATTTTTGAAAAAGCAGTCTTGAGTGTCCATTGAATTGTATTGCAATGTTACAAGATGTCTTTATTTTTGAAAAAGCACAGTCTTTGAGTGTCCATTGAATTGTATTGCAATGTTACAAGATGTCTTTATTTTTGAAAAAGCAGTCTTGAGTGTCCATTGAATTGTATTGCAATGTTACAAGATGTCTGTATTTTTGAAAAAGCAGTCTTGAGTGTCCATTGAATTGTATTGCAATGTTACAAGATGTCTTTATTTTTGAAAAAGCAGTCTTGAGTGTCCATTGAATTGTATTGCAATGTTACAAGATGTCTTTATTTTTGAAAAAGCACAGTCTTTGAGTGTATTGGACTGTATTGTTATGTTGTTGCACAATTGCACAGTTGTAAAGTGGTTGCACAATTTGAAAGGTCACGATATTGGTGTTATTTCAATAAATTTAAACATGGCCCATTTCATGACTATTTTGTTGGGGCGAGGGGGGGCCTGAAATATTTTCGTCCGCCAAAGGGGGGCCTGACAGAAAAAGTTTGAGAAGCACTGCTCTATTGCATTAGCATTCCTTACACAACTGTTTTTTACCCTATATTGAAGGAAATCACTCAGAAAGTACAAACAAGGTTGATATAATAATAATAATAATAATAATAATAATAATAATAATAATAATAATAATAATAAATAATAATAATAATAATAATAATAATAATAATAATAATAATAATAATAATAATAATAATAATAATAATAATAATAATAATAATAATAATAATAATAATAATAAATCAAATTTCTATAGCGCCTTTCATGAAACCCAAGGTCTCTTCACAATCAAGAGGGCTGGGAAAGGGGGCAGTGGGGGAAAAGGGAAAAAAGAAAAGGGAGGATGAGGGCAGGTAAGGGATAATGAACCTAATCTAATCTAAACTAACTGATGGGGAAGAGCCTTGGTGAAGAGGTGTGTTCTGAGAGCAGTTTTGAAGGTGTCCAGGGTTGGGGCGTTGCTGATTTCAGGGGGGAGAGAGTTCCAGAGGGTTGGGGACGCCACGCTGAAGGCTCTGTCCCCAAAAGTCCGTAACCTATGCTACACAGATATGGATAAATAAATAAATAAATACATAAATATAAGCCCAGAGGCTATTATTTGCTGTTATTTACTTTAATGATGGGTACTTCAGGGCGGCCGGGTAGCGCAGCAGACTAAGCGTCTGTCTACAACCGCAGAGACACTGGTATCGAATCCGGCTGTCAGCGTTGCCTCCGGCTTGGCCGGCCGTCATACTGACACAATTGGCAGAGTCAGCGGGTGGGAAGCCAGTGGGGTGGGTCCATGGTCGTTGTAAACAGCGACTCCTACAGGTCGGTCAGGGCGCCTGCACAGCGAGGGAGGGAGATGATGAGGGAAGTGTGACCTCCCACATATTACACTCACCCAATGAGAGTCCGCGCTGTCAGGTGAAAAGAGGCTGCTGGCTGTCTCCTATGTATCGGAGGAAGCATCTGATATACTTCAGGGCTCCCTAGACCGACCAGTGGGGGGGAAATACGCGCAACAACCAGGAAGGGGAGGGGGGAATTGGCATAACGACTCAATTGGGATGGGAGGACAATACAAGAAAAATAGGAGGAGAAAAAGTGGATAAAATAAAGAAATGATGGGTACTTCAGTGACGCAGCAAAGTAACAGGCACTGTTGTACTCACGATGACAGGGAGTGACACCCTCTCAGGGACCATTGCTGTAATGACAGCCGTAGGTGTTGCCAGCTGTGTGACTTGGAAGAAAGCGTGGCTGTATGAGGCTTCACAGGACTAGCAGGGGTTCTAGGGAACCGACGCCATTTGGCAACGAAAAGCAAACGCGCCTTGGTTCCATTTTGGGCGCCCGAAACCTATGTTTAAAAAAGAATCCGTTTTACCATCTGCAAAAAGATTATCTCCGTCTAGAGATATTTACATTTCTCCAGCTCGGATGCCTAAACCGAGTGAATTATATTGTCATACTGGCGTCTAAGACCGTTATTTCAAAGGAATAGGCGTCTCTCGTGGTGCAGGATCCAGACCGCTGAGCCAAACACGAGTGTTTTATATTCTCTAATTTCTAACAAATGGAATACTGAAATGAAAACGATTCCCTTGAGGACTCCTGGAGGTCCCTGGGCCGCACGTTTAGTCCCTACACACGCTACAATAAAAAAA
Source organism: Notolepis coatsorum (assembly GCF_963971535.1). Lineage (NCBI taxonomy): Eukaryota > Metazoa > Chordata > Actinopteri > Aulopiformes > Paralepididae > Notolepis > Notolepis coatsorum. Next base: position 116,701,980 of record NC_140178.1, on the reverse strand, counting down.
TCAAATGCATATGAAAGGTATTATGTTCCATCATGAATGCATGAAAGGGTGGTGGGGGTCGTTTTTTGATGCTCTGATCGCCACCAACGGCATACGTTGTGGAGTAACGTGACAGTAACACTTTCGGATCGCAATGAAGGCATGCTCGGATCAACGCAAGATTGATATCATATAGCCCTTACCTTGACTAGGATGTGCCCCAAAAAGAATATTCCAATTATCTGATCGCCATTCCAAGTAATTATGTCCATCGTGTCGCCAACATAATCCATCACAAAACACGGATCGGGAGTACTTGATTCTTCTCAATCCGATCGGGACAACTGCTTCACTTGCCCGACAAAGAAAAGTCCGCCCGGACCCATATAATCGACGCACAGCCCAAGACACAATGTTTCAAAGGGTGCTCAATACCGCCGCCTGGTAGGATGCGGCCGGTACTGCACCTTCGGAGTCCCAGTATGTCTTTTACAGGCAACATACAGCTCCCTGACATTGAATAGGGTATTAAAATCGAAAGAAATGAAAAACGACCCAGTTTGAGTAAAATTTACTCTGCGAAATTGACTGTGTACCTACTATGCTAATACACTCAAGACTGTAGCACTCAAGGTCGACACTGTTTGACGAACGATCGTACTGACCCTCGGCTGCCAGAGTCGTGCCCTTCCTGCTGACTTGTCGTTCACCACTTGTGAGCCGCGTTGGATAAAAGCGCTCAGCTAAATGACTAAATGTAATCATGGAAGGAGTCTTACTGTGAGACTTGGCGGTGGACGTGTCGGGCTCGTCGTCGGTGTCTGGAAACAGATCGTCCAGGAAGGACTCCGATGTCGGCCCCGCGGTGCTGTGTTCTGTAGGTCAAACACACACACACACACACACACACACACACACACACACACACACACACACACACACACATATCAGTGCACTTGTACATTGTGGGTTATTCTGATACATTCGTGCCCAAATTGACACACAGGACCCACACCTCCCTCTCTGCCACACAGGACCCACACCTCCCTCTCTGTCACACAGGACCCACACCTCCCTCTCTGTCACACAGGAGCCACACCTCCCTCTCTGTCACACAGGACCCACACCTCCCTCTCTGTCACACAGGAGCCACACCTCCCTCTCTGCCACACAGGACCCACACCTCCCTCTCTGTCACACAGGACCCACACCTCCCTCTCTGTCACACAGGAGCCACACCTCCCTCTCTGTCACACAGGACCCACACCTCCCTCTCTGCCACACAGGACCCACACCTCCCTCTCTGTCACACAGGACCCACACCTCCCTCTCTGTCACACAGGAGCCACACCTCCCTCTCTGTCACACAGGACCCACACCTCCCTCTCTGTCACACAGGAGCCACACCTCCCTCTCTGCCACACAGGACCCACACCTCCCGTGGTGCCCTGAGGCGTCTGGGCCAAACTGACTCCCACTGGAACGACACCTCGTTAACGCAGCCAAATGCAAAATGATGTTCTGGAGAACTTGGGAACCGAAAGTTCAAATGCAAAATCATGTAAATACACACGTTTATGTCTCGCATTTACGTGGACATAAATCAAGCAGGATGAACACATGTATGACCGTGTGTCTAAGCAGGGTGAACACATGTATGACCGTGTGTCTAAGCAGGATGAACACATGTATGACCGTGTGTCTAAGCAGGGTGAACACATGTATGACCGTGTGTCTAAGCAGGGTGAACACATGTATGACCGTGTGTCTAAGCAGGGTGAACACATGTATGACCGTGTGTCTAAGCAGGATGAACACATGTATGACCGTGTGTCTAAGCAGGGTGAACACATGTATGACCGTGTGTCTAAGCAGGGTGAACACATGTATGACCGTGTGTCTAAGCAGGGTGAACACATGTATGACCGTGTGTCTAAGCAGGGTGAACACATGTATGACCGCGTGTCTAAGCAGGGTGAACACATGTATGACCGTGTGTCTAAGCAGGGTGAACACATGTATGACCGTGTGTCTAAGCAGGGTGAACACATGTATGACCGCATGTCTAAGCAGGGTGAACACATGTATGACCGTGTGTCTAAGCAGGATGAACACATGTATGACCGTGTGTCTAAGCAGGATGAACACATGTATGACCGTGTGTCTAAGCAGGATGAACACATGTATGACCGTGTGTCTAAGCAGGGTGAACACATGTATGACCGTGTGTCTAAGCAGGATGAACACATGTATGACCGTGTGTCTAAGCAGGATGAACACATGTATGACCGTGTGTCTAAGCAGGATGAACACATGTATGACCGTGTGTCTAAGCAGGATGAACACATGTATGACCGTGTGTCTAAGCAGGGTGAACACATGTATGACCGTGTGTCTAAGCAGGGTGAACACATGTATGACCGTGTGTCTAAGCAGGATGAACACATGTATGACCGCGTGTCTAAGCAAGATGAACACATGTATGACCGCGTGTCTAAGCAGGGTGAACACATGTATGACCGTGTGTCTAAGCAGGGTGAACACATGTATGACCGTGTGTCTAAGCAGGGTGAACACATGTGCCCCCCCCCCCCCACCTCTCCACGGCCACCGTGTGTCTGTGCCCCCCCCCCCCCCCCCCCACCTCTCCACGGCCACCATGTGTCTGTGCCCCCCCCCCCCCCCCCACCTCTCCACGGCCACCGTGTGTCTGTGCCCCCCCCCCCCACCTATCCACGGCCACCGTGTGTCTGTGCCCCCCCCCCCCCCCCCCCCACCTCTCCACGGCCACCATGTGTCTGTGCCCCCCCCCCCCCCCCCCCACCTCTCCACGGCCACCGTGTGTCTGTGCCCCCCCCCCACCTATCCACGGCCACCGTGTGTCTGTGCCCCCCCCCCCCCCCCACCTCTCCACGGCCACCATGTGTCTGTGCCCCCCCCCCCCCCCCCACCTCTCCACGGCCACCGTGTGTCTGTGCCCCCCCCCCCCCACCTATCCACGGCCACCATGTGCCTGTGCCCCCCCCCCCCCCCCACCTCTCCACGGCCACCATGTGTCTGTGCCCCCCCCCCCCCCACTTCTCCACGGCCACCATGTGTCTGTGCCCCCCCCCCCCCACCTATCCACGGCCACCATGTGTCTGTGCTCCCCCCCCCCCCCCCCCCACCTATCCACGGCCACCATGTGTCTGTGCCCCCCCCCCCCCCCCCCCCACCTATCCACGGCCACCATGTGTCTGTGCCCCCCCCCCCCCCCCCCACCTCTCCACGGCCAGGCCAGCAGCAGGGGGCTCCAGTCGCTCCACTGGCTGTAGGAGTCCACCTCGTCCTGGGCTCGAACCTGCACCTGGTGGGCGTGGCCCGCCAGCGCGTCCAGGATCTCCACCGGACCCTCTTTGGACTCGATCTGAGACGGAGGAAGAGAAGATATTGTTTCAGTCACGACTAAAGACATACTATGTCATTTTATTGTGCCGTGTAATATACCTAAGGGGGCGCGCAGCCCCTCAGCTGCACCTGTGATCACACCGCCCACTCGCTCACGTGCGTATGTTCAGAGTTAATTAAATTGTTTACACTGCCTATTTTTTACTTTTCTACTGTACTTGTAAAGGCCGAATGAGTGTTTTTTGTTATTGATTATTATTATTATTATTAGTATTAATATTATCATTATTACTATTATTATTATCATTATTAGAAGGTTACAATTTATGGGAATGTTACAATTTATGGGAATGTAATGAGTTATGGGAATGTAATGTTTTATGGGAATGTAATGATTGAGGGGAATGTTATGATTCTGTGTAGCCTGTTGGGTGGACTCTGTTGCGCTGTGAGTGGATCACCTGCACCTGTCAGGTGATCGGCCACGGCGCGGCAGAGATCATTAAATAGGTGATAGGAATCAGCTGTGGGCGGTAGCCGATGGGGAAGGCATATGATTTTCTTACCGCTCGCTTAGGAAGCTTAACGCTTTAGAACGCTTAGCCAGCTTCAGCGCTTCAGGACGCTTTCGGGAACGTTTTTAGATTAGTCTTATTTAGGAAACACTTTAAGCAATTAGACCAGGTTATATGACGCTTAGGATCGCTGTGATCAACCCTCCCATGTAACCTACTTATTCTAATTAAATCGGGTCACCACATCGGTGTCTGATAACGGAGCTTAATGTGTGGAAAACTATTTCTTTGGACGTTGAGCGCGTATGGATTCACTCCCCGTCTACACCAGGAAACGGCACCGGCATGTTGCCGCTACATTAAGTAAGAAAATCGCGTTTATTGAACCCCAACCAGCTTCAATAAAGTGAAAGAGGACTCGCGCAGATATTGACGCGACCCAAGGCAGAGGCGCGCGTCAATAAGGACAACACCAGAGGAGGACTCGCAAGAGGACTGACAACAAGGGGCCAGCATTGTTGTGAGAGACAATCAAAGATCAGCGATCAGCAGGAAGGAATCGATCCACACCAGCACAGTGAATGATCACAGCCCGAGGACATCGCTGCCTGTGATCAGCAACAGGATCGATCAACGAAAGCATCACCACCAAGAGGGGAGGATCCTCCCTCCCGGCTCGAGGACATCAAAGGGAACGTGCGTGAGTAGAATGTATGAATGGAATAGACACTACCGCGTACGTGGCGCGCGCAAACGGCGCTGTGGAATATAAGCCAAATTATAAAACTGTCTTAAGAACTGGTGGATAAATATAGACAAGATGTCAGATATTGAAACAGAGAACATGGATTTGACACAAGCGGATATTGAGCTGAAACAACTAATGGCATCACGTAAAGCCAGGCTTGCAGCATGCACCCGCAAGAAAAATGAGATTATTCTGATGATGAAATCAAATGATGAACAAGGAGTAAGAACGGACATGGCATTGTTCAATAAGACACTCAGTGCTTTTAAGATAGCAATTGAGTCTGTACAGCCGTATTTACAGGAAACCGATGAGGATGAAACACAACGGTATAAACCAAGAATAGATGAATTCAATGCATTTATTAATGTGATGGAAAAATGGTTGATGGAAGGTGTTAAATGCCCACGCTAGGTCTTAGGTCAGATCGATAACTTCATAACTCATTGGTCTGCTCATCTTGACATCAAACAGCGTCCTGCGAAGTGGTTGACATGCAGAACCGAACGAGTCTACAAAATGTTGTTGTTACTACTGACCGACAAGATAGCGAATGCACCGTTCCGACCCCCGTCAGTCATCGACCTTAGGTCGAGTGATTGAAGTTGCGGAATCTTTTATTTTATTTGCACTGGGACGGACTCTCTTTATTCAGATGAGGTCCACTTCCCTTATCCGTTACACGTATTATCACTGTATGGCTTTACTTGATAATCCCATTATACAGAATCCACCTTTAGTCCTTAATGCTGGGATAAAGCCACTTATTCTATTTTGCCTTAATACATAATCATGTGTCTCCTTCTACTCCGTCTGGGGAAAGCCACACTCAGGAGGTTTTTTACATCATAAATCAGGCACATTACTGGACCGCGTGGTTGACATATTTCTCTTTAGGCCTCCGTATGGATAAAGCCCCACTTCTAAAGTTTTTATCATTAATCAAAACGCAATAGGGTGAAGTTACAAATGCAGAACACATTTCAATGCTTACCCGGCCATCTGAGAGTGAAGAATAGAAGCAAACGTTGTTTCCAAAAGAAGATTGTTTTTATTTTTTAAAAGTAGAAGGTTACATTAAAGGTTCAGTTTCATTTTTATAAGTACAAAAGTTTCAGCTTACAATATATCAGGTTTCAGTCATCTCCTCAAAATCTCTCAAAAAAGTCTGGCCTTTGAATGAGCAACCGTCTCTTTTTATCGACATTGTACCATATTTCCGATTGGTCTAAACACAGTGATGTCACAGGGTTGTCATGTTTGTTTAGCAAACCAAAATACAATACATAATTCGTATTAACTCCTCCTTCTTTGTACTAACGTTACTGCTAGTTACCTAGTGGTTTTAAGTAACAGAAAGTCCCTTATTCCTTCAAGACAGACAACGGCTTTGTCTGTGGTGACCACGTGACATGGTACCATGCACGAGGCCGCCCTCCATAGGATTTCTTAAAGGTTCCCTCCAGACAAACAGTTTTACACATCATTCTTTTAGTATAATTCTCTACTGACAGTCAATTATAAGCATGCCATTTATGAAAACTTTTACTGTACACATTAAACATTTAATTGTTATATAGTTTTTTCTTTTAAGATTTCCTCAATAGTTTCCGGACTCCTGGCTTTCAACCCTCAACCTTTAATTCCCTTCCCTTCTGAAAGGGTTAACATTTTACTGCTCTCTCTCCTCTTCTGAGGCCCACATTCCGCAGGTTGACTCCCTTTTCACTGTTTTTCACAGACAACAGGCCCCTTCTATGGAGACATTAAAGGCTCAGTTCCATTTTTTATAAGTAGAGCCATCATAGTGCTATCTTTCCAGAGTTCAGTTTAAAGATTTATACTGGTCATATAGGAACGACTCAGGATGTCATTGTCCAAAAGTGTCACTTGTTCTGTGGCACTTCACAGAAGGGAATAAGGAAAGGCAAACTCCAGCCCAAAGTCCAACTGGGTCTGGGATCCAAGAGTCTCCAGTATAGACTCAAGATAAGCTGGAAAGGGACCTTCAGGCTACAATAGGCCCAGAGGATAGCATTTCCAGGGCCCCATCAAGATCATCCAAATCATCAAAATCATCAAGTACCAGCCAATCATCCAGGTTATCTGCCGCCCGTCGAAGGGCTGAAAACGAGAGGGCCACCATTCAGGCAAAGGCCGCTGCACTTTCAGCGAGACAAGCCATAAGCCTAAAGGAGGCTGAATTAGAGGCTGAAACAAATCTAAAAAAAGCTAAAGCCAAAGCTGAATTAAGTCTGCAGGCTAGCCTAAAGGAAGCTGAATTAAGTCTGCAGGAGGCTAAAGCCAGGGCTAAATTAAAGGCTGAGAAGGATAAACTCGACTTTGACACAGACATGGCTATATCAGCGGCCAAACTCAAGATACTGGATGAGTATGAGACATTATCACAAACCAACTCATCTAGAACCACGAGGTATCCATCACAAATTAACCAGCCACCCTCTCAAGAGGACGGATATGTGTACAAGATGCAACCTAGAGATGGTATGAATGATTATGTTGACCAAGCACATGCTCTAGACACCTCAGAAGGACTACCGATATTGCAATCCACGGTAGAATATGCATCCATAAATGCTGTTCCAAAAACCCCTGTGCAAAGACAGCTCTTGGACCAGTATGCATGGGCGCACACACCACAACAACAACCACAGCAGCAACAACAACAACAACAAGAACAGCAAGAACAACGCCAGCAGCAACAAGAGCAAGAACAACGCCAGCAGCAACAAGAGCAGCAACGCCAGCAGCAACAAGAGCAGCAACGCCAGCAGCAACAACAGCAAGAACAACGCCAGCAGCAACAAGAGCAGCAAGAACAACATCAGCAGCAACAAGAGCAGCAAGAACAACGCCAGCAGCAACAAGAGCAGCAACGCCAGCAGCAACAACAGCAAGAACAACGGCAGCAGCAACAAGAGCAGCAACGCCAGCAGCAACAACAGCAAGAACAACGCCAGCAGCAACAAGAGCAGCAAGAGCAACGCCAGCAGCAACAAGAGCAGCAACGCCAGCAGCAACAACAGCAAGAACAACGCCAGCAGCAACAAGAGCAGCAACGCCAGCAGCAACAACAGCAAGAACAACGCCAGCAGCAACAAGAGCAGCAACGCCAGCAGCAACAACAGCAAGAACAACGCCAGCAGCAACAACAGCAAGAACAACGCCAGCAGCAACAACAGCAAGAACAACGCCAGCAGCAACAACAGCAAGAACAACGCCAGCAGCAACAAGAGCAGCAAGAACAACGCCAGCAGCAACAAGAGCAGCAACGCCAGCAGCAACAAGAGCAGCAACGCCAGCAGCAACAACAGCAAGAACAACGCCAGCAGCAACAAGAGCAGCAAGAGCAACGCCAGCAGCAACAAGAGCAGCAACGCCAGCAGCAACAACAGCAAGAACAACGCCAGCAGCAACAAGAGCAGCAAGAGCAACAACAGCAGCAACAGCAGCAGCAACGCCAGCAGCAACAAGAGCAGCAAGAGCAACAACAGCAGCAGCAAGAGCAACGGCAGCAACAGCAGCAAGAGCAGCAAGAGCAGCAACAGCAGCAACAACAGCAGCAAGAGCAGCAACAGCAGCAGCAACAACACCAACAGCAACAACAACAGAAGCTAGCCCAGAGCCTGGTTCTCCAGGCTCAGCAGAACCAGCAACAGAACCAAGTCCAGATGGCACCAACCCCGAAGTCTGCAGCCAGCCAGGCTCAGCCGAAGAAGAAGCCAGAGGTGAAAGTGAAGTCCCTTGACGGCAAACAAAGACAACAGCTGAAACAGCAGCAGACAGCCGCCACCAAGCCACAGGTGGCTCAGGTTTCCACGCACCTGCAAAATAAGCTCATGAAGGATGCAGAGCGCAAAGATGACGGCACGGATAAACGGAAGGACAAGGACAAGTACAAGAACAAGAGAAAGAAGGAGAAAGTGAAGTCACCAGACGGCAAGATTAAGAAGGAAGAGAACAGTTCTGTATTGGAAGAGAACAGTTCACGTAAGAAGAATATGAAGTCTGAGCATGAAGAGGACCCCTACCACTCTCCTAAACACCAGAAGTCTCTGAAGAGGGAGCGAGATGACGTGACAGGAATCGACTTCAAACCCAGGAAAATCAAGACTAAAAACAAGGTCAAGAAAAGTAAACGGGATGAAGAAGAGGACATCAAGCCCAAGAAGACTAAGAACAAGAGAGGAGTAGTGGTGGAGGGAAAAGACAAGTTTGGAGGATCTCAGAGCAAAGACAACTCTGGAGGATCTAAGAGAAAAAACAAGTCTGGAAGATCTCAGAGCAGAGACAACTCTGGAAGATCTAAGTGCAAAGAGAAGACTGGCATATCTAACAGCACAGAGAATGTACCTCTTCAAGAGCTAAACAAAGAAGATAGCCATGTCTGGTACAAGGTGTATCATAAAAGAAGAAAGAGAAGACGACATGAGTGGTGCTAGATTCACATCATCATTCCAAGGCACCACCATGGCAAACTCTGGAGTGAGGTGGATTGTGGACTCTCAAGCCCCCCCCCCCCTTCAGCCCACTTTGGTAGGGTAAAGGGGAGGCTGACCAAGGTCCTGACAAGGCCTTGACCTTGAGAAAAGGAAACACAAACACAAGAATGTGAACATGATGCATTAGTGTATTGATCACACGACAATAATACCCAATTAAGACCAAGGAATATGCATCATTAAGACATTTAAGTTTATTATGGACTCTTTTAAGTTATGAATTAATCATCGCTATGAAGATTTATTATTTTGTAACATGGAATGTCCAGAAGACCAGAATATGGACTCGGAATGAACATTATCATATCCATTATGGATGGCAAACACGAGCAGGAGCATCAGCCACACCGGTTAAAGAGCCAAAGGTGAGGCTTGGTGAAGATAATGGGGCCGGTAAGGACTGTGCCTTAGCCATTATAGTGGACTACACAGCGCCCAGGAACCCTGGCCGCTCGGACGGATCCAGGAAGCCTTTCCAAATGACGAAGGTTCAACCAGTGCCTACTACTGGAGCCAAAAGGAGGATTGCCAGCCGTAAATGAACACTCACCTGGCCATGTTATTTATTTTGTAATTGTGTAAACACAATTAGGGGCCGGTGTAAAGGCCGAATGAGTGTTTTTTGTTATTGATTATTATTATTATTATTATTAGTATTAATATTATCATTATTACTATTATTATTATCATTATTAGAAGGTTACAATTTATGGGAATGTTACAATTTATGGGAATGTAATGAGTTATGGGAATGTAATGTTTTATGGGAATGTAATGATTTATGGGAATGTTATGATTCTGTGTAGCCTGTTGGGTGGACTCTGTTGCGCTGTGAGTGGATCACCTGCACCTGTCAGGTGATCGGCCACGGCGCGGCAGAGATCATTAAATAGGTGATAAGAATCAGCTGTTGGGCGGTAGCCGATGGGGAAGGCATATGATTTTCTTACCGCTCGCTTAGGAAGCTTAACGCTTTAGAACGCTTAGCCAGCTTCAGCGCTTCAGGACGTTTTCGGGAACGTTTTTAGATTAGTCTTATTTAGGAAACACTTTAAGCAATTAGACCAGGTTATATGACGCTTAGGATCGCTGTGATCAACCCTCCCATGTAACCTACTTATTCTAATTAAATCGGGTCACCACATCGGTGTCTGATAACGGAGCTTAATGTGTGGAAAACTATTTCTTTGGACGTTGAGCGCGTATGGATTCACTCCCCGTCTACACCAGGAAACGGCACCGGCATGTTGCCGCTACAGTACTATAATTTTATACTAGATCAAATCAAATCAAATCAAATCAAATTTACTTGTAAGGCCCGACAACACACGTTAATGTCCCCATGGGCCGGACCCGTCTTCTTTAAGGCCCGACAACACACGTTAATGTCCCCATGGGGCCGGACACGTCTTCTTTAAGGCCCGACAACACACGTTAATGTCCCCATGGGCCGGACACGTCTTCTTTAAGGCCCGACAACACACGTTAATGTCCCCATGGGCCAGACACGTCTTCTTTAAGGCCCGACAACACACGTTAATGTCCCCATGGGGCCGGACACGTCTTCTTTAAGGCCTGACAACACACGTTAATGTCCCCATGGGCCGGACACGTCTTCTTTAAGGCCCGACAACACACGTTAATGTCCCCATGGGCCGGACCCGTCTTCTTTAAGGCCCGACAACACACGTTAATGTCCCCATGGGGCCGGACACGTCTTCTTTAAGGCCCGACAACACACGTTAATGTCCCCATGGGGCCGGACATGTCTTCTTTAAGGCCCGACAACACACGTTAATGTCCCCATGGGCCGGACACGTCTTCTTTAAGGCCCGACAACACACGTTAATGTCCCCATGGGGCCGGACACGTCTTCTTTAAGGCCCGACAACACACGTTAATGTCCCCATGGGCCGGACACGTCTTCTTTAAGGCCCGACAACACACGTTAATGTCCCCATGGGCCGGACACGTCTTCTTTAAGGCCTGACAACACACGTTAATGTCCCCATGGGCCGGACACGTCTTATTTAAGGCCCGACAACACACGTTAATGTCCCCATGGGGCCGGACACGTCTTCTTTAAGGCCCGACAACACACGTTAATGTCCCCATGGGGCCGGACACGTCTTCTTTAAGGCCCGACAACACACGTTAATGTCCCCATGGGGCCGGACACGTCTTCTTTAAGGCCCGACAACACACGTTAATGTCCCCATGGGGCCGGACACGTCTTCTTTAAGGCCCGACAACACACGCTAATGTCCCCATGGGGCCGGACACGTCTTCTTTAAGGCCCGACAACACACGTTAATGTCCCCATGGGCCGGACACGTCTTCTTTAAGGCCCGACAACACACGTTAATGTCCCCATGGGGCCGGACACGTCTTCTTTAAGGCCCGACAACACACGTTAATGTCCCCATGGGGCCGGACACGTCTTCTTTAAGGCCCGACAACACACGTTAATGTCCCCATGGGCCGGACACGTCTTCTTTAAGGCCCGACAACACACGTTAATGTCCCCATGGGGCCGGACACGTCTTCTTTAAGGCCCGACAACACACGTTAATGTCCCCATGGGGCCGGACACGTCTGCTTTAAGGCCTGACAACACACGTTAATGTCCCCATGGGGCCGGACACGTCTTCTTTAAGGCCCGACAACACACGTTAATGTCCCCATGGGGCCGGACACGTCTTCTTTAAGGCCTGACAACACACGTTAATGTCCCCATGGGGCCGGACACGTCTTCTTTAAGGCCTGACAACACACGTTAATGTCCCCATGGGCCGGACATGTCTTCTTTAAGGCCCGACAACACACGTTAATGTCCCCATGGGGCCGGACACGTCTTCTTTAAGGCCCGACAACACACGTTAATGTCCCCATGGGGCCGGACACGTCTTCTTTAAGGCCCGACAACACACGTTAATGTCCCCATGGGCCGGACACGTCTTCTTTAAGGCCCGACAACACACGTTAATGTCCCCATGGGGCCGGACACGTCTTCTTTAAGGCCTGACAACACACGTTAATGTCCCCATGGGGCCGGACACGTCTTCTTTAAGGCCCGACAACACACGTTAATGTCCCCATGGGGCCGGACACGTCTTCTTTAAGGCCCGACAACACACGTTAATGTCCCCATGGGGCCGGACACGTCTTCTTTAAGGCCCGACACACGTTAATGTCCCCATGGGGCCGGACACTTCTTCTTTAAGGCCTGACAACACACGTTAATGTCCCCATGGGGCCGGACATGTCTTCTTTAAGGCCCGACAACACACGTTAATGTCCCCATGGGCCGGACACGTCTTCTTTAAGGCCCGACAACACACGTTAATGTCCCCATGGGGCCGGACACGTCTTCTTTAAGGCCCGACAACACACGTTAATGTCCCCATGGGGCCGGACACGTCTTCTTTAAGGCCTGACAACACACGTTAATGTCCCCATGGGCCGGACACGTCTTCTTTAAGGCCTGACAACACACGTTAATGTCCCCATGGGGCCGGACACGTCTTCTTTAAGGCCTGACAACACACGTTAATGTCTCCATGGGGCCGGACACGTCTTCTTTAAACAAGTCAAGAAGAAACATCACAATAAATCAAGAACAAAACAAAAACTCCAAACACATTTTTTATAAATAAATAAATGAATGCAACGCTCCCATACATACCCCACGCGAAGGTAAGGAAAAACTCACTAAAACCTAGCTATAGAAAAAAATGCACCACAGGCTGTGTGGAGGAGAGACACCTTAGAAGGGCCGTTCAAGGGGGGATCTCCCTTCTTAGATGTCGGTGATAGTAGTGTGGGCATGTTATGTCTTTCTACTATCACCCTGCCCACACTTGTACCTCCCCTCTCCCCCATGCTGCCATGCTGGTGGCATTTCCCAAAGAAGATCAATAAAGGAATATCTTATCTTCTCTTAATACAGCAAAACGATAAATACATTTAAAAAGTGTGTTGCTCAGGAGGTAGAGAACAGTCGCCTTGTAATCGGAAGATTCCCGGTTCGATTCCCGCTCCTCCCGGGCAGCGTGTTGAAGTGTCCTTGAGCAAGACACTTAACCCCTAACTGCTCCCGATGAGCAGGTTGAGCACCTTGCATGTCGGTGTGTGAATGTGTGAGTGACTGGGTGAATGTGAGGCATAAGTTGTAAAGCGCTTTGGATCAAAGCTGCTCTATAAATGCAGCCATTTACCATTTACAAAAAAAATTAAGAATTTAATAAATCTACCTAATAGTCAATAAAGAGGGAGTAGACCTACAATCTACGCCCCTATGATGTACGTTATACACACACACGCACACAGTGTGGGGGAAGTGAACAGGGGAACACCCCCCCCCCCCCCGAGCAACTAGCAGCGAGGTACCCTTGAGCAAGGCACTCAACCTCCCGACTGTTCTATCGGACCTGTCCTGTGGCTAACCGTAAAACATTTTTGCTCCAGGTGTATCCAGTGTGTAACTACACCAGTGTATAGATAGCAGTGTGTGTGTTTTCATTCAACCTAATTAATTAATTAATTAACAAGTCAAGTGTTAATCCTCTTGGAGAAATGCAGGTGTGATAGCAGCATGGGGGGGGGGGGGGTACGGGCAGAATAGGTCATAATAATAGGACATAGAACAAAGTAATAATGGTGATAGTGTTAATAGTGATAACCAGGGTTCCCACATACATTGAAAAATGAAATTCAATGACCTTTAAGTACTTTTCCAAGCACTATTTTTCATTTTCAAGGATGTCACTCGAAGGATACAATTCACTTTTAAATGCTGTTAAGACTCTTCTTGGCCTGCTGGCCGGCTAGAGCGTCACACGTGAAGACATGAGGAAGAGTCTGTTTGCCATCCCATAGAGCCCCATTGTGAACCCGGACATGTGTTATGATGATATGGACAGTACGGATCATGTTTTATGATGATATGGACAGTACGGGTCATGTGTTATGATGATATGGACAGTACGGGTCATGTGTTATGATGGATATGGACAGTACGGATCATGTGTTATGATGATATGGACAGTACGGATCATGTTTTATGATGGATATGGACAGTACGGATCATGTGTTATGATGATATGGACAGTACGGATCATGTGTTATGATGGATATGGACAGTACGGATCATGTGTTATGATGATATGGACAGTACGGATCATGTGTTATGATGATATGGACAGTACGGATCATGTGTTATGATGATATGGACAGTACGGATCATGTGTTATGATGATATGGACAGTACGGATCATGTTTTATGATGATATGGACAGTACGGATCATGTTTTATGATGATATGGACAGTACGGATCATGTTTTATGATGGATATGGACAGTACGGATCATGTGTTATGATGGATATGGACAGTACGGATCATGTGTTATGATGATATGGACAGTACGGATCATGTTTTATGATGATATGGACAGTACGGATCATGTTTTATGATGATATGGACAGTACGGATCATGTTTTATGATGATATGGACAGTACGGATCATGTTTTATGATGATATGGACAGTACGGATCATGTTTTATGATGATATGGACAGTAGTACAGTACGGATCATGTGTTATGATGATATGGACAGTAGTACAGTACGGATCATGTGTTATGATGATATGGACAGTAGTACAGTACGGATCATGTGTTATGATGATATGGACAGTAGTACAGTACGGATCATGTGTTATGATGATATGGACAGTAGTACAGTACGGATCATGTGTTATGATGATATGGACAGTAGTACAGTACGGATCATGTGTTATGATGATATGGACAGTAGTACAGTACGGATCATGTGTTATGATGATATGGACAGTAGTACAGTACGGATCATGTGTTATGATGATATGGACAGTAGTACAGTACGGATCATGTGTTATGATGGATATGGACAGTAGTACAGTACGGGTCCCCAGCACTCACAAACTGCCGGATGCTAAGTAGTAAATGTTGGGCAACTTTTTTTATTTGCATAATTAGCACGCATTTGCATAATCGCCTAAATGGCCAAATCTCAGAAACTACTTGATCAATTTCAACAATGTTGGAGTTGTTTTGGGGGTTATTCGGGATGCTGAATCCAGTTATGATACTTAAGAGAAGAAAAAAGTTTCAAAATTGCAATATTTACTGGAATTTACCAAATGTTGGTGCCATTTTTTAATGAATTTTCTGTTTATAAATGTTTCAGAATGTTTCATGGAATGTTCAATTGTAAACAGAATGATACTAATAATAATAACTTTAATTTGTAGAGCGCCTAATAGACCACTACACTTCCGTGTTACATTGAAATCGGGGAGGAGATTGCGGGGGGAGCAAATTCATGAATGTGGATGAGAGCCGTGATGTAAGTGGTTGCATTCCTAATCGATCAGAACTAAATCGGCCGATTGCGTTCGTCACCAACCCCGGAGCTGTGAGCTGGATTCGCCTGTTCGAATCCAGCTCACAGCTCCCGGGTTGTCACCAGCTTGGCTGGCCGTTCACACTAATACAATTGGCTGTATCAGAGGGTGGGAGAAGCTGGCGGGGTGGGTCCGGGTCGTTGTAAACAGCGACTCCTACAGTTCGGTCGGGGCGCCTGCTAAGCGCGGATTGGACGTGAGGGGGATAGTGTGGTCCTCCCACACGCTACGCCCTCTCAATGAGAATCCGCGCTGCCAGGTGAAAAGAAGCGGTGATTGGCTGGACGTGTGTCGGAGGAAGCACGTGGTAGCCTCCACTCTCCCAGATGATCTGACTGTGGGGGGTAAGTGCGCAGCGACCAGGAAGGGACTGGGAATTGGCATACGACTAACATTGGGATGGGAGAAAATCGGAGGAAAATGGAGGGGGAAAAAGACAAAAAAAAAAAAAAAATAAATAAATCGGCCGAGAAAAAGCCCATTTTTAAGCAGCTATTCCCCATGCACATGCGCAGATTGCCCACGGATTGTGATGAACGCACACCCGCCCTGGACTGTTCCATCAGAGGGCGGAGCTTCGGTGGCCAGTGTCCTTTCAGCCGAACAGGATAATGAAACAATGATCCCACTAAATGGCCAGACGCGTCTTATGGCGACATCTACAATTACCTCATTGAGTCTCCAGGTAGACTAATGTTTATATTTAAGTGCAGTGGTCTGTAGCCACTCACACTACCACGAAGCTCCCCCCTCTGATGGAACAGTCCAGGGCGGGTGTGCGTGGCGTCACAATCCGTGGGCAATCTGCGCATGTGCATGGGGAATAGGTGCTTAAAAATGGGCTTTTTCTCTGCCAATTTAGTTCTGATCGATTAGGAATGGGTTGCGCCGTGTTCAGGAGATTCAGGCGCATACAAGACTATTGGATCATGTCTCTAGCACCCCCACAGCCGTAGCTGCAATCACTTACATCACGGCTCTCATCCACATTCATTCATTTGCTCCCCCGCTATCTCCTCCCCGATTTCAGAATCCCGGAAGACTATTGTTGATGAGTTGTTATGAAGAGCTGGCTACAATCCAGGAACAAAGATACAATGGTAAACCACTATCCATATCTAACTCATTCCTGGTTGTGTCTGTGTGAAATCTCTCCCCAAACAGTTTCAAATGTTCTCGAGGTCATGTCCTACAAAGTATCCTCTATACAGTGCCCCATTGTTCTGACCAGGATTATTAAGTTCCTTTTGGCCTCCTTGCTGACGAGAAACCCATCTATAGGCCTAGTTATCAAATTCTTGGTTTGCAATGGTTTTGCACCTTGTGGGTAAATAAAAACCCAGTTTTCATCTACAACTCCTGTTTCCTCATTGTCTCACTGCTTGGTCCCTAACAAGGAGAAATGGGCATTCTAAACACTCTGTGCACGGCCTCTATTAGGCAGTAAATTGTTCTTTGTTTTCACAATGTGTGCCCTCTATCGTATCGAGATACATATTCCATGTGTATGGAATAACACTCACCTTTAACATTCACTTTAAACACTTTTTAACACTACACCATATTGTATCTATTTATTAGTAAAAGATTTGCACTACCTCTCTAACTCATCTTTGCATTTGTTTGCATTGTGTACTTGTACTAGTTTGTATATTTTGTATAGTGTTTGGTCTTTATTTTTTTTACTTTTTTACTGTCTCAAGCACAATCTCAGGGGGCTCATACAGAACCAAGCATTTCACTGTAATGTACATGTACCTTATATGTGACAAATAAGCTGGTCAGGAAGGCCAGTAACATGGTGGGAGTGGAGCTAGACTCTTCCTATGTCAGAGAGCAAGAGCCTTGCTAAGCTCCACGCCATCATGGACAACCCCTCCCACACGCTATACACAGACTTGGCTGATAGAAGGAGCATGTTCAGTGTTCGACTAAGACTCCCAAGATGCAACACTGAACGGCACAGGAAGTCCTTAATTCCAACAACCATCAGAGTATACATCGCATCACTGTGCCTCACTGCCTCACCACAGAGTGACAGTACAAACTCTGGTAATCTTCCTGGACTTTTGACTTCTTATTTGTACATATCCACTTTTTTTTTTATCCACTTTTTCTCCCATTTTTCTATATTTTCTCCCATCCCAATTTTTCGTATCATCCAATTCAACCCTTCCCTGTCACGAACGCTGTTTCTTGCCTCCCACAAGCCGGCTGCAATGTGGACTAAGTCATACATAGCACAAGTCCCCTCCGGTACTTGAGGTAACAGCAGTCGCATCTTTTCACCTGCGCAGCTCGATCTCTCAGTGGCGAGGAGTAACGCGTGGGAGGCTCACGCTGCCCCCGACACTTCCTGATTCTACTGCGCAGGCGCACCAACCGACCTGTAGGAGTCGCTGTCCACAACGCCCGATCCCCACCCATCAGTTTCCCACCCCCTAATACGGCCAATGTGTATTAGTACGGACGACCAGCCAAACTGAAAGCAATGTGGAGCGCTGGGCTCGAACAGGCGAGCCCAGCGTCTCCGCATTCGTGGCGAGCACCTTGCCCACTACGCCACGTAGCCGCCCATTTGTACATATACACTTAAACATTTTTATTTAAAAAAATTCTACATTTATTACTGTAAATTTTACTGTATATTTTTGGCTGTATATTTTAGAATGTATATATTTTAGAATGTATATCCCGGACTGTATTTTTATTGTTATTTGTGATTTTTGACTACCTAAACTTTACGCAACATAGGGGAGGAGCAAACATAGCTTGCATAGCAGCCTTCTAAACTCTCATTTGAAAATTACCTTGAAGAAAAGGTTTTCTGCCAGTGAAGTTTTGTCACAGATATTTGACGGTGAAAGTGACATAGGAGAGAATGTGTCTGAGACCCTGATTATGAGGCGTCCTCCTCTGATGAGAATGAGACCCTTAGTGCAGATGCTCCTGTTGTCTCTCAACCACAAGCAGACACGTTACTTTCCAAAAACGGAAAGTTATCATGGGCCCACTCCCCACTTGAACAACATAATATATATTATGTAAGGGATAATGTATAGCTACAAGGTCATTGTTGCAAAATAATTGACCGACAGAGTTTAGAATACCGAGGCGCCTCGCCGAGGTGTTCTAAACGCAGTGGAGGTCAATTATATTGCGACAATGACCTTGTAGCTATACATTATCCCGCTTATTACATGGCTAACTTACTAACAATATACCTAATTCATTTTACACCATCGACAAGACGAGATCAAATGCAGACGCAGTTGTTCTGTTCTGTGGCTCCGCGCTGTCATCGCCGGCAGCTTGCACTGATGAGTGCAGCTGTGCATATGCTGAGCAGCTTTCATGACTGCCATCTAAATGCTTGATTGCTCCGGCTGCGAACAGCGTCATTATTGCTCGGTTGCCCCTGACAGCGGTCAGTTATCGAAAAATAACTCACCGCTGCTATGGGCAACCGAGCGCTATTTACCAATCACAATCAAGCATTTTCGCGAATGTTAAAACACCATGTAATAAGTATGTATAATTGGGTGGGTGGGGGGGAGTAGGGGTAATGTTTTATTTAAATGGTTATTTAGGTAATCAACAAAGTAACATGAAGCACCTGAAACATACATTTGGGTAACACTTTTGATTATGATCATTTTCTGGAGGTTTAAACTGCTGGGGTCAAAATGTCCCCAAGGATAAAGAGTGTAAAGTCAATTTGAGGATAACAGGAGGGTTAACAAAACCATTTCAAATAATTTTAGCCCTGCTAGATAGAGGTAGCAAATAACTCTAAGGATGGCAATAATAATAATAATAATAATAATAATAATAAACGTTATTTGTACAAATTCCATACAAGAATTGCAGCCCAAAGTACTTCACAGCAGAAAATACACTAGAATACATCAAATGAGCATAAAATAGACAGAATAAATGCAATGCAGAAAATAAAAATACAAGATGATAGAAGTAGATGATCGTAGTGTTCTTGGGGGCATGTAGTTGACAAGAAAATTGCCAATATAGCTTGGTCTGGTTCCATTTAGGGCTTTGTACATAAGGAGGAGGACCTTCAAATCAATTCTAAATGTTACCGGAAGCCAGTGTAATAGCCTAGCTGAGAGTTGAATAAGCTGAAGTATTTTCTTCAGTCGGCTTGGAATAAAGGCATGGATCCGTTTTTCAGCATCCTTTTGATTTATAAATGGTTGTACTTTAGCTTTGTTTCTAAGGTGGAAGAATTATGTTTTGTCACCTTGTTAATGTGGGACTTAAAGCTTACAGTAGACCTGAGTCTATGATAACCAAGACTTGTAAGCAAGGAGTAAGTTTCCCCATAATATTATTCAGCAGAATTTCTCTTGAAATTGAAATTTGGTAAATTCCAGTAAATATTGCAATTCCGAAACTCTTGAGTATCATAAATGGATTCAGCATCCCGAATAACCCCCAAAACCACTCCAACATTGTTGAAATTGATCAAGTAGTTTCCGAGATTTGTTCATTTAGGTGATTATGCAAAATGTAGTTATTCTCATTGAGAGGGCGTAGCGTGTGGGAGGACCACACTATCCCCCTCGAGTCCTATCCGCGCTTAGCAGGCGCCCCGACCGAACTGTAGGAGTCGCTGTTTACAACGACCCGGACCCACCCCGCCAGCTTCTCCCACCCTCTAATACAGCCAATTGTATTAGTGCAGACGGCCAGCCAAGCTGGTGACAACCCCGGAGCTGTGAGCTGGATTCGAACAGGCGAATCCAGCTCACAGCTCCGGGGTTGGTGACGAACGCAATCTCCGCTCGGCCACCTAACCGCGCATCCGGCAGTTTCTAAGTGCTGGTGACCCATACTATCCATATCTATCATAAAAGTTTGGTGGTTCCAAAATGTCCGGGTTCATTGTGTTGGCAAATAGAAGAGCAGGCGAGACAGCGACTTCAGATTTGATTAAAACAGAACAAAAGAAAACAGTTCTTGATTCAGAACAATTTGATCATGGATGAACAAAACATTCAATGTGATTGGTTGATTAGATTTTCAAGGACTCTTTAAGCACCTTGTTAAAAAAATTGGCTGTTTTCAAGGAATTCCAGACCTTGACTTTTTTTGTAAAAAAAAAACAAGCACTTTAGGTTTTTCACTGCCACACTACAGCCGGTTAACCCTTTCACTGTGACAATACAGATTTGCGGAGCTAATGACGCTAATGGTGGAGCATCGCCGTCGGTTGTGTGATAGTAAAGGGCTAACCTTCTGTCGTGTGGCAGTGAAAGGGTTAAGCACTTCCAAGGACCGTGTGCGAACCCTGGATGCCAGCAGTGAGCAGCAGTGGACACAGGACGTACTAAAT
>NC_140178.1:116679232-116680832 GCF_963971535.1 Notolepis coatsorum | reverse complement strand
AAGAGAGAGAGAGAGAGAGATAGATAGAGAGAGAGAGAGAGAGAGAGAGAGTGAGAGAAGATGAGAGAGAGAAGAGGAGAGAGAGAGAGAGGGAGGGAGAGAGAGAGAAAAAGCATCAGAGAGTGTGGACCACATCACACCAAGATACAATGACCAACATTCTCGCCACCATGCTTAGCAACCAGCCTCTTAAAGGCCCAGTCCATAATCAACATAAACACAAAAGAGCCCCCCCCCCCCCCCATCACCAAATAATAAATTAATAATAAAATAAAAGGACGGAGACTTGTTTTCATTCTCTACTGATTGCCTGAGCATGATTCTCTACTGATTGCCTGAGCATGATTCTCTACTGATTGCCTGAGCATGATTCTCTACTGATTGCCTGAGCATGATTCTCTACTGATTGCCTGAGCATGATTCTTTACTGATTGCCTGAGCATGATTCTCTACTGATTGCCTGAGCATGATTCTCTACTGATTGCCTGAGCATGATTCTCTACTGATTGCCTGAGCATGATTCTCTACTGATTGCCTGAGCATGATTCTCTACTGATTGCCTGAGCATGATTCTTTACTGATTGCCTGAGCATGATTCTCTACTGATTGCCTGAGCATGATTCTCTACTGATTGCCTGAGCATGATTCTCTACTGATTGCCTGAGCATGATTCTCTACTGATTGCCTGAGCATGATTCTTTACTGATTGCCTGAGCATGATTCTCTACTGATTGCCTGAGCATGATTCTCTACTGATTGCCTGAGCATGATTCTTTACTGATTGCCTGAGCATGATTCTCTACTGATTGCCTGAGCATGATTCTCTACTGATTGCCTGAGCAAGATTCTCTACTGATTGCCTGAGCATGATTCTCTACTGATTGCCTGAGCATGATTCTTTACTGATTGCCTGAGCATGATTCTCTACTGATTGCCTGAGCATGATTCTCTACTGATTGCCTGAGCATGATTCTCTACTGATTGCCTGAGCATGATTCTCTACTGATTGCCTGAGCATGATTCTCTACTGATTGCCTGAGCATGATTCTCTACTGATTGCCTGAGCATGATTCTCTACTGATTGCCTGAGCATGATTCTCTACTGATTGCCTGAGCAAGGAAGGCACTCCATCCAGCGAGTGATACAAACGGCTCAGCACATGTCAGGAGCAGCCCCCCCCCTCACTAAATCACTTTTCATACAGAGGTTGCAGTTCAAAGTGCTTCACAACAGTAAAAAATACAGACATAAGCGAGCATAAAAAATATATATACATTTAAATACAAAGAGATAGAGAGGTAGCAAGGTAAGGCAAACCACAGTTCTTCAGCGATACAAATAATAAAATATAGAATAGATTAGATAGAGTAAAAAAAGTGCGGTTTGATTCAGTTTAAAATAGGCAAAAAATTATCAAATAGAACGGACAGTAAAAGAGTGTGATAAGATTGTTGAATAAAAAATATATAACAACAGAGCAGTGTATCGCTCTTAGTACTTTGAGTTTCTTTACAAAGTTCTAACATACAACAGAGCATCACTAACATACAACAGAGCATCTCTAACATACAACAGAGCATCACTAACCTACAACAGAGC
>NC_140178.1:116661732-116674232 GCF_963971535.1 Notolepis coatsorum | reverse complement strand
AACTAAAGTGACATCAGACTACACCTCCCTATAGGAAACTAAAGTGACGTCAGACTACACCTCCCTATAGGAAACTAAAGTGACATCAGACTACACCTCCCTGTAGGAAACTAAAGTGACGTCAGACTACACCTCCCTATAGGAAACTAAAGTGATGTCAGACTACACCTCCCTATAGGAAACTAAAGTGACGTCAGACTACACCTCCCTATAGGAAACTACAGTGATGTCAGACTACACCTCCCTATAGGAAACTAAAGTGACGTCAGACTACACCTCCCTGTAGGAAACTAAAGTGACGTCAGACTACACCTCCCTGTAGGAAACTAAAGTGATGTCAGACTACACCTCCCTGTAGGAAACTAAAGTGACGTCAGACTACACCTCCCTATAGGAAACTAAAGTGACGTCAGACGACACCTCCCTGTAGGAAACTAAAGTGACGTCAGACTACACCTCCCTATGGGAAACTACAGTGACGTCAGACTACACCTCCCTGTAGGAAACTAAAGTGACATCAGACTACACCTCCCTGTAGGAAACTAAAGTGACGTCAGACTACACCTCCCTGTAGGAAACTAAAGTGACGTCAGACTACACCTCCCTGTAGGAAACTACAGTGACGTCAGACTACACCTCCCTATAGGAAACTAAAGTGACGTCAGACGACACCTCCCTGTAGGAAACTAAAGTGACGTCAGACTACACCTCCCTGTAGGAAACTAAAGTGACGTCAGACTACACCTCCCTATAGGAAACTAAAGTGACGTCAGACTACACCTCCCTGTAGGAAACTAAAGTGACGTCAGACTACACCTCCCTGTAGGAAACTAAAGTGACGTCAGACTGCACCTCCCTGTAGGAAACTAAAGTGATGTCAGACTACACCTCCCTATAGGAAACTGAAGTGACGTCAGACTACACCTCCATATAGGAAACTAAAGTGACGTCAGACTGCACCTCCCTGTAGGAAACTAAAGTGATGTCAGACTACACCTCCCTATAGGAAACTGAAGTGACGTCAGACTACACCTCCCTATAGGAAACTAAAGTGACGTCAGACTACACCTCCCTACAGGAAACTAAAGTGACGTCAGACTACACCTCCCTGTAGGAAACTAAAGTGACGTCAGACTACACCTCCCTGTAGGAAACTACAGTGACGTCAGACTACACCTCCCTGTAGGAAACTACAGTGACGTCAGACTACACCTCCCTACAGGAAACTAAAGTGACATCAGACTACACCTCCCTATAGGAAACTACAGTGACGTCAGACTACACCTCCCTGTAGGAAACTAAAGTGACGTCAGACTACACCTCCCTATAGGAAACTGAAGTGACATCAGACTACACCTCCCTGTAGGAGACTGAAGTGACGTCAGACTACACCTCCCTATAGGAAACTAAAGTGACGTCAGACTACACCTCCCTGTAGGAAACTAAAGTGACATCAGACTACACCTCCCTATAGGAAACTAAAGTGACGTCAGACTACACCTCCCTATAGGAAACTAAAGTGATGTCAGACTACACCTCCCTATAGGAAACTAAAGTGACGTCAGACTACACCTCCCTATAGGAAACTACAGTGATGTCAGACTACACCTCCCTATAGGAAACTACAGTGACGTCAGACTACACCTCCCTGTAGGAAACTACAGTGACGTCAGACTACACCTCCCTATAGGAAACTACAGTGACGTCAGACTACACCTCCCTATAGGAAACTAAAGTGACATCAGACTACACCTCCCTATAGGAAACTAAAGTGACGTCAGACTACACCTCCCTATAGGAAACTACAGTGACGTCAGACTACACCTCCCTATAGGAAACTACAGTGACGTCAGACTACACCTCCCTGTAGGAAACTGAAGTGACGTCAGACTACACCTCCCTATAGGAAACTAAAGTGACGTCAGACTACACCTCCCTAGAGGAAACTAAAGTGGACGTCAGACTACACCTCCCTATAGGAAACTAAAGTGACGTCAGACTACACCTCCCTGTAGGAAACTGAAGTGATGTCAGACTACACCTCCCTGTAGGAAACTAAAGTGACGTCAGACTACACCTCCCTATAGGAAACTAAAGTGATGTCAGACTGCACCTCCCTGTAGGAAACTGAAGTGACGTCAGACTACAACTCCCTGTAGGAAACTAAAGTGACGTCAGACTACACCTCCCTATAGGAAACTAAAGTGACGTCAGACTACACCTCCCTGTAGGAAACTAAAGTGACGTCAGATTACAACTCCCTGTAGGAAACTGAAGTGACGTCAGACTACACCTCCCTATAGGAAACTAAAGTGACGTCAGACTACACCTCCCTGTAGGAAACTAAAGTGACGTCAGACTACACCTCCCTATAGGAAACTACAGTGACGTCAGACTACACCTCCCTATAGGAAACTAAAGTGACGTCAGACTACACCTCCCTATAGGAAACTAAAGTGACGTCAGACTACACCTCCCTGTAGGAAACTAAAGTGACGTCAGACTACACCTCCCTGTAGGAAACTGAAGTGACGTCAGACTACACCTCCCTGTAGGAAACTAAAGTGACGTCAGACTACACCTCCCTGTAGGAAACTAAAGTGACGTCAGACTACACCTCCCTATAGGAAACTACAGTGACGTCAGACTACACCTCCCTATAGGAAACTAAAGTGACGTCAGACTACACCTCCCTGTAGGAAACTAAAGTGACGTCAGACTACACCTCCCTATAGGAAACTACAGTGACGTCAGACTACACCTCCCTGTAGGAAACTACAGTGACGTCAGACTACACCTCCCTATAGGAAACTAAAGTGACGTCAGACCTCCCTATAGGAAACTGAAGTGACGTCAGACTACACCTCCCTGTAGGAAACTGAAGTGACGTCAGACTACACCTCCCTATAGGAAACTGAAGTGACGTCAGACTACACCTCCCTATAGGAAACTAAAGTGACGTCAGACTACACCTCCCTATAGGAAACTAAAGTGACGTCAGACTACACCTCCCTATAGGAAACTACAGTGACGTCAGACTACACCTCCCTGTAGGAAACTAAAGTGACGTCAGACTACACCTCCCTATAGGAAACTAAAGTGACGTCAGACTACACCTCCCTGTAGGAAACTAAAGTGACGTCAGACTACACCTCCCTGTAGGAAACTAAAGTGACGTCAGACTACACCTCCCTATAGGAAACTAAAGTGACGTCAGACTACACCTCCCTACAGGAAACTAAAGTGACGTCAGACTACACCTCCCTATAGGAAACTAAAGTGACGTCAGACTACACCTCCCTATAGGAAACTACAGTGACGTCAGACTACACCTCCCTATAGGAAACTAAAGTGACGTCAGACTACACCTCCCTATAGGAAACTAAAGTGACGTCAGACTACACCTCCCTATAGGAAACTAAAGTGACGTCAGACTACACCTCCCTGTAGGAAACTACACTGACGTCAGACTACACCTCCCTGTAGGAAACTAAAGTGATGTCAGACTACACCTCCCTATAGGAAACTAAAGTGACGTCAGACTACACCTCCCTGTAGGAGACTAAAGTGACGTCAGACTACACCTCCCTATAGGAAACTAAAGTGACGTCAGACTACACCTCCCTATAGGAAACTGAAGTGACGTCAGACTACACCTCCCTATAGGAAACTGAAGTGATGTCAGACTACACCTCCCTGTAGGAAACTAAAGTGATGTCAGACTACACCTCCCTGTAGGAGACTGAAGTGACATCAGACTACACCTCCCTGTAGGAAACTAAAGTGACGTCAGACTACACCTCCCTATAGGAAACTAAAGTGACGTCAGACTACACCTCCCTGTAGGAAACTAAAGTGACGTCAGACTACACCTCCCTGTAGGAAACTGAAGTGACGTCAGACTACACCTCCCTATAGGAAACTAAAGTGACGTCAGACTACACCTCCCTGTAGGAAACTAAAGTGACGTCAGACTACACCTCCCTATAGGAAACTAAAGTGACGTCAGACTACACCTCCCTATAGGAAACTAAAGTGACGTCAGACTACAACTCCCTGTAGGAAACTACAGTGACGTCAGACTACACCTCCCTATAGGAAACTAAAGTGACGTCAGACTACACCTCCCTGTAGGAAACTAAAGTGACGTCAGACTACACCTCCCTATAGGAAACTACAGTGACGTCAGACTACACCTCCCTGTAGGAAACTAAAGTGACGTCAGACTACACCTCCCTATAGGAAACTACAGTGACGTCAGACTACACCTCCCTGTAGGAAACTGAAGTGACGTCAGACTACACCTCCCTGTAGGAGACTAAAGTGACGTCAGACTACACCTCCCTGTAGGAAACTAAAGTGACATCAGACTACACCTCCCTATAGGAAACTAAAGTGACGTCAGACTACACCTCCCTGTAGGAAACTAAAGTGACGTCAGACTACACCTCCCTATAGGAAACTAAAGTGACGTCAGACTACACCTCCCTGTAGGAAACTAAAGTGACGTCAGACTACAACTCCCTGTAGGAAACTAAAGTGACGTCAGACTACACCTCCCTATAGGAAACTAAAGTGACGTCAGACTACACCTCCCTATAGGAAACTAAAGTGACGTCAGACTACACCTCCCTGTAGGAAACTAAAGTGATGTCAGACTACACCTCCCTGTAGGAGACTGAAGTGACGTCAGACTACACCTCCCTGTAGGAAACTAAAGTGACGTCAGACTACACCTCCCTATAGGAAACTAAAGTGACGTCAGACTACACCTCCCTATAGGAAACTAAAGTGACATCAGACTACACCTCCCTGTAGGAAACTAAAGTGACGTCAGACTACACCTCCCTATAGGAAACTAAAGTGACATCAGACTACACCTCCCTATAGGAAACTAAAGTGACGTGAGACTACACCTCCCTATAGGAAACTAAAGTGACGTCAGACTACACCTCCCTATAGGAAACTAAAGTGACGTCAGACTACACCTCCCTAGAGGAAACTAAAGTGACGTCAGACTACACCTCCCTGTAGGAAACTAAAGTGACGTCAGACTACACCTCCCTAGAGGAAACTAAAGTGACGTCAGACTACACCTCCCTATAGGAAACTAAAGTGACGTCAGACTACACCTCCCTATAGGAAACTACAGTGACGTCAGACTACACCTCCCTGTAGGAAACTAAAGTGACGTCAGACTACACCTCCCTGTAGGAAACTAAAGTGACGTCAGACTACACCTCCCTAGAGGAAACTAAAGTGACGTCAGACTACACCTCCCTGTAGGAAACTAAAGTGACGTCAGACTACACCTCCCTATAGGAAACTAAAGTGACGTCAGACTACACCTCCCTGTAGGAAACTAAAGTGACGTCAGACTACACCTCCCTGTAGGAAACTAAAGTGACGTCAGACTACACCTCCCTATAAGAAACTACAGTGACATCAGACTACACCTCCCTATAGGAAACTACAGTGACGTCAGACTACACCTCCCTATAGGAAACTAAAGTGACGTCAGACTACACCTCCCTATAGGAAACTAAAGTGACGTCAGACTACACCTCCCTGTAGGAGACTAAAGTGATGTCAGACTACACCTCCCTATAGGAAACTAAAGTGACATCAGACTACACCTCCCTGTAGGAAACTAAAGTGACGTCAGACTACACCTCCCTATAGGAAACTAAAGTGACATCAGACTACACCTCCCTATAGAAAACTACAGTGATGTCAGACTACACCTCCCTATAGGAAACTAAAGTGACGTCAGACTACACCTCCCTGTAGGAAACTAAAGTGACGTCAGACTACACCTCCCTATAGGAAACTACAGTGATGTCAGACTACACCTCCCTAGAGGAAACTAAAGTGACGTCAGACAACACCTCCCTGTAGGAAACTACAGTGACGTCAGACTACACTTCCCTATAGGAAACTAAAGTGACGTCAGACTACACCTCCCTAGAGGAAACTAAAGTGGACGTCAGACTACACCTCCCTATAGGAAACTAAAGTGACATCAGACTACACCTCCCTATAGGAAACTAAAGTGACGTCAGACTACACCTCCCTATAGGAAACTAAAGTGACGTCAGACTACACCCCCCTATAGGAAACTACAGTGATGTCAGACTACACCTCCCTATAGGAAACTAAAGTGACGTCAGACTACACCTCCCTATAGGAAACTACAGTGACGTCAGACTACACCTCCCTATAGGAAACTACAGTGATGTCAGACTACACCTCCCTATAGGAAACTACAGTGACGTCAGACTACACCTCCCTGTAGGAAACTAAAGTGATGTCAGACTGCACCTCCCTATAGGAAACTACAGTGATGTCAGACTACACCTCCCTATAGGAAACTAAAGTGACGTCAGACTACACCTCCCTGTAGGAAACTAAAGTGACATCAGACTACACCTCCCTAGAGGAAACTAAAGTGACATCAGACTACACCTCCCTAGAGGAAACTAAAGTGACGTCAGACTACACCTCCCTGTAGGAAACTAAAGTGACATCAGACTACACATCCCTGTAGGAAACTAAAGTGACGTCAGACTACACCTCCCTATAGGAAACTACAGTGACGTCAGACTACACCTCCCTAGAGGAAACTACAGTGACGTCAGACTACACCTCCCTGTAGGAAACTAAAGTGACATCAGACTACACCTCCCTATAGGAAACTACAGTGACGTCAGACTACACCTCCCTGTAGGAAACTAAAGTGATGTCAGACTACACCTCCCTAGAGGAAACTGAAGTGACGTCAGACTACACCTCCCTGTAGGAAACTACAGTGACGTCAGGCTATACCTCCCTATAGGAAACTAAAGTGATGTCAGTCTACACCTCCCTATAGGAAACTACAGTGACGTCAGACTACACCTCCCTATAGGAAACTAAAGTGACGTCAGACTACACCTCCCTGTAGGAAACTAAAGTGACGTCAGACTACACCTCCCTATAGGAAACTAAAGTGACGTCAGACTACACATCCCTATAGGAAACTAAAGTGATGTCAGACTACACCTCCCTGTAGGAAACTAAAGTGACGTCAGACTACACCTCCCTATAGGAAACTACAGTGACGTCAGACTACACCTCCCTATAGGAAACTAAAGTGACGTCAGACTACACCTCCCTATAGGAAACTAAAGTGACGTCAGACGACACCTCCCTGTAGGAAACTAAAGTGACGTCAGACTACACCTCCCTATAGGAAACTAAAGTGACGTCAGACTACACCCCCCTATAGGAAACTACAGTGATGTCAGACTACACCTCCCTGTAGGAAACTAAAGTGACGTCAGACTACACCTCCCTATAGGAAACTACAGTGATGTCAGACTACACCTCCCTATAGGAAACTACAGTGACGTCAGACTACACCTCCCTGTAGGAAACTAAAGTGACGTCAGACTACACCTCCCTATAGGAAACTAAAGTGACGTCAGACTACACCTCCCTATAGGAAACTACAGTGATGTCAGACTACACCTCCCTGTAGGAAACTACAGTGACGTCAGACTACACCTCCCTATAGGAAACTAAAGTGACGTCAGACTACACCTCCCTATAGGAAACTACAGTGATGTCAGACTACACCTCCCTAGAGGAAACTAAAGTGACGTCAGACTACACCTCCCTGTAGGAAACTAAAGTGACGTCAGACTACACCTCCCTATAGGAAACTACATTGACGTCAGACTACACCTCCCTGTAGGAAACTAAAGTGACATCAGACTACACCTCCCTATAGGAAACTAAAGTGACGTCAGACTACACCTCCCTGTAGGAAACTAAAGTGACGTCAGACTACACCTCCCTATAGGAAACTACAGTGACGTCAGACTACACCTCCCTGTAGGAAACTAAAGTGATGTCAGACTACACCTCCCTAGAGGAAACTGAAGTGACGTCAGACTACACCTCCCTGTAGGAAACTACAGTGACGTCAGGCTATACCTCCCTATAGGAAACTACAGTGACGTCAGACTACACCTCCCTATAGGAAACTAAAGTGACGTCAGACTACACCTCCCTGTAGGAAACTAAAGTGACGTCAGACTACACCTCCCTGTAGGAAACTAAAGTGACGTCAGACTACACCTCCCTATAGGAAACTAAAGTGACGTCAGACTACACCTCCCTGTAGGAAACTAAAGTGACGTCAGACTACACCTCCCTATAGGAAACTAAAGTGACGTCAGACTACACCTCCCTATAGGAAACTAAAGTGACGTCAGACTACACCTCCCTATAGGAAACTAAAGTGACGTCAGACTACACCTCCCTGTAGGAAACTAAAGTGACGTCAGACTATACCTCCCTCCTGACGGGCTGATCTGCTTGAGGACAGAGTGAAGAAGAGACATCGGTCTCCAGTGTTTCTCTGTGAGCTGGGGACACGGGGGCTGAACCCCTCTGTGAGCTGTGGACACGGGGGCTGAACCCCTCTGTGAGCTGGGGACACGGGGGCTGAACCCCTCCGACTGACGACTGTCCGTGTTGAGTTCTAACAGTGTTTTCAAACCTAGTTATCGGAAGATGTTCAACTGAAGGGTCGTGTCCCTTTTATAGACGTTACAGTTACACTCAAAAGTGATTTGGATTGAATTTACAACTGCTTAATACATGGGCCGTCATTCAGAACAGACTTTATTATAATATATTATAAATATTATATTAACCATAGTATGGCTCCTCGTCTGAAATGTTCATATAACGTCATTACACAACGACGTAAGTCATTACATCCATTCAAAATCATTGAAGAGATAAACTCAATAAAGCCGGAAAAGGCTTCTTTTCAGTTGCGGATACAGAAATCAAGGATCTAAGGAGGGCATTACCAATTTATCACCAATTCATATACCCAGAGACATTCTGTAATAGCGTGCAATTTCAGAACATGAAAACTCTCTAAACAGTCGTGATTTCTTGTGGCTGACGATAATAATAATAAATAATACATTCGATTTATAGTGCACTCTATATTTGGAAACCAAATCTCAGAGTGCTACAGAGTAAAAACAGACTATAAAAACATTAGGCAATTAAAAAACAAGACATGAAAGCATAAAAAAAGGATAAAACACAAGGCATGTATAAAAAGGTTAAAACTAAGGGAAGGCAGGCGGTCAGGTGGCGTAGCGGAGATTGCGTTTGTCACCAACACCGGAGACGCTGTTCGAATCCAGCTCACAGCTCCGGGGTTGTCACCAGCTTGGCTGGCCGTTCACACTAATACAATTGGCTGTATTAGAGGGTGGGAGAAGCTGGCGGGGTGGGTCCGGGTCGTCGACTCCTACAGTTCGGTCGGGGCGCCTGCTCAGCGCGGATAGGATCTAAGGGCGGTAGTGTGATCCTTCCACACGTTACACTCTCTCAGTGAGAGTCCGCGCTGCCAGGTGAAAAGAAGCGGTTGATTGGCTAGACGTGTGTCGGAGGAAGCAGGTGATAGCCTCCACTCTCCCAGACCGACTGTGGGGGGTAAGTGCGCAGCGACCAGGAAGGGGATTGGGAATTGGCATAACGACTAACATTGGGATGGGAGAAAATCGGAGGAAAAAGGAGGGGGGGAAAAGATCAATAAAAAAATAAACGAAGGAAAGGCTTTCGTGAAGCGGTATGTTTTAAGTCCTCTTTTAACCCTTGCACTGCCACACGACAGCCGGTTAACCCTTTCACTGTGACAATACAGAAGGTTAGCCCTTTGCTATCACAAATGCGGAGCTAATGATGCTAATGATGGAGCATCGCCGTCGGTTGTGTGATAGTAAAGGGCTAACCTTCTGTCGTGTGGCAGTGAACGGGTTAAAGGGTTCCGTGGGCTGTGGTGCTCTGATAGGAGAGAAACAAGTAGTTTCTCGTAATCACAGGTGAAATAGAGAGGGAGGTGCTCTCACTGTAGCTGCCTTGTGTGATTCCGTTTATTTACACACAGTGTTGATCCAGTGGATGTGTAAATAATAAACTGAATATACAGTAAGAGAGCTACAGTGTCAGAGTCTCCCAGCGGTCCAGCACCTGCCTCCGTGGTCATTGGATGTGCACAGACACTACAGTATATATTGTTTCTTAATCATAAAACATACTTTTTACCATTTTCAGATATAAGATTTCCAATCTGAAGGGGTCACGTGAATGGTACATGGTGTGTTTATATAGCGCTTTCATCCAAAGCGCTTTACAATATTTTGTTCCTCACATTTTACCCGTTCACTCACACATTCACACACCGACGGCGGAGGCGACCATGCGAGGTGCCGACCTGCTCATCGGGAGCAGTTAGGGGTTAAGTGTCTTGCTCAAGGACACTTCGACCCGCTGCCCGAGGGTGGGGCGGGAATCGAACCGGAAACCTTTTCCGATGACCAGACGAACGATCTACCTCCTGAGCCACTGTCATTTCAATTAAATTAAAAAAGCGCTATTAGTCCCGCAAGAGGCAATTTAAGGCATGAATACGGCAAACAGCTGCACTTCTACACATTCAAGACAAAACAGGGACAAGAGACACACATGACACTACCAAAGAGACGTGACACTGTTAGAACAGGATCCATACATTGATCTGTCAAGTCCAATAAATAAATTCAGTCAGTACAAAAAAAGTGCACTTTCGTAAAAAAAATTTAAAGCAAGGGGTCAAAGGGTGCATGTTAGTGAACTGACCATTCCTTGTACTGTGGCCATTCACCAGTCGAACCCAAACTGTCTTCTGTTTGTTTTGCAGGCAGGCTGTCTAAAGAGCTTTCCTGAGGGCAGCAGGTCAACACACACATGAAGGACATGTGTGGGGTCACCAAGTATCTTATGTGCTTTCTTGAGCACTTGAGCTGTTAAACTGCACTATGGATCTGTGTGTTCTGCCGATAAGTCACGTGTTGTAATAAGTTGTGTTACGCTATGTAGTATTACGATTAGGGATGCTCGATGTTGGCTTTTTTACCGATACCGATATACCGATATTGTCCAACTCTTCATTTCCGATACCGATATCAACCGATGCCGATATATGCAGGGTCCCCCCCCCCCCCAAAAAAAACGGAATAATTTCAGGTAATTAACATTACATATCTCTTGTCGTGGAATTAACACAACATTATGCATACTTTTGACAATAAAAAAAATCAGAATGTGTTCTTACTTGCTTGCCTGGGTAAATAAAGGTTAAATAAATAAATTTAAAAAACCGATACCGATAATCTCCGATATCACATTTGAATGCCAATATCGGCCGATAATATCGGACATCCCTAATTACGATGTTGTTGTTTTAAAGCTATGCTGTGTATTGTGTCTTCCTAGTTGCTGTGCTCTATGCAGCATGCAGTGTTCAGTGCTGACCTGTAGGTGGCGTGGTACTGGCTCGGCAGGGCGGTCTCCACTGAATCCACCCAGGAGCAGCGGACCAGGACGTGGTTGGGCACCCGGCAGGAAACAGTCAGCTCACCGGGGGGATCTGGGGACACGGAGTTCAGTCAGAGATCACAATCAGACCTACAGCATCTCCAACCCCCCCCCCCCCCCCCCGTCCGGTGAGAAGCCACCGCTGTGATTGGAGGATGGAGCGAAAAGGGCGGAGTTTGAGATAGGCCAATTAGACACTCCGACGTGTAGAAACTCCGCTACCACCATATGGCCGTTTCCCATTTAACCCTTTCACTGCCACACGACAGCCGGTTAACCCTTTCACTGTGACAATACAGAAGGTTAGCCCTTTACTATCACACAACCGACAGCGATGCTCCATCATTAGCATCATTAGCTCCGCATTTGCTAAAAAAGGGCTAACCTTCTGTCGTGTGGCAGTGAAAGGGTTAAAGAAGAAGAAGAAGAAGAAGAAGAAGAAGAAGAAGAAGAAGAAGAAGAAGAAGAAGAAGAAGAAGAAGAAGAAGAAGAAGAAGAAGAAGAAGAAGAAGAAGAAGAAGAAGAAGAAGAAGAAGAAGAAGAAGAAGAAGAAGAAGAAGAAGAAGAAGAAGTGTTTAATTGCCATGCAGATTAAAGGTCCCATGTTTTGCTATTCCTTTCACTATTTGGGCAATGTTACACACTTCCTGTGAGTCTATGGAACACATCTGTACTGGCAGACAGAGAGAGACATAGTGAGATAGACAGGGGGAGAGAGAGAGAGAGAGAGAGAGAGAGAGAGAGAGAGAGAGAGAGAGAGAGAGAGAGAGAGAGAGATGCTCCGTATCCCTCTCTCTCCCTCTCTCTCTCTCCCTCTCTCTCGCTCTCTCGTTCTCTGCTCTCTCTCTGTCGGCACCCGCGCCACATCAACCCGTTTGAGGAAGTGTCAGTATTTCCACTCGCTCTGTTGTTGAGCAAATAGTTGATTGTTGGCGGTGACTACAAGCAGTGTGGGCGGTGACTACAACCAGTGTGGGCGGTGACTACGAGCAGTGCCTTACTCACGTCAGCGAGTGGGCGGTGACTACGAGCAGTGCCTTACTCACGTCAGCGAGCGAGTCAGATCAGAATGG